>NC_055994.1:39378945-39681561 GCF_018446385.1 Zingiber officinale
TCTCTATACTACAAATAATAAGGAAAGGCATACTAAATAAAATAATGTTAAATACTTTCTTACTTGAAGACGGCAAGGTTGGTGCTGATGTGTGATGCTGGAGAATAGGAACGACTCTGATACCAACTTGTAACGCCCCACCCTCCTCACTACTAGTCTGTGAGGGTGGAGCGCTACTGGACTATTAACTTTACTTAATTAGAGTTGTTCCCATATAAACATCAATAAATACAACTCTCTAATCATGCATTTAATGGCAGCGGAAAACATAAATAACTCATCCTATCATACTACTCAAGCATATTGTAACGACCCAATTTTCCCTATTTCAAGTTCTAAAAGTCCATAAAAGTATTTGGAAATGCTTTTAAAATATTCTAGAGATTTTTAGAAATTTTTAGAATATTTTTACGCAATTTTTGGAGGTTGTTTGATATTTTTACAAAACGAAAGAAAGTTGGCAAAAAAAATTTTGTCAAAACCGAAGCTCGAACCCACGACCTCGGGTCGGACTGACCCAACCGGACACAGCCCAACCAGCTGAGCTACACAGGCTTTGTTAACTAAGAATGGAGAGAAAAAGAGTTAAAGTTTAGTTATTTGGGAAACCCCTAGATATAAGAAAAGGTTTAGGTTTTCTTTTCCCGAACCCGAATCACGTTCCCCTCTCCTTCGTGTGCGGCAGCCGTGCGGGCGGAAAACACACCGAGGCAACGGTGCTAGGGTTCCTCTCCGGTGCCGGCGAAAGGAATCTTCCGACCAATCTTCAAGCTTCACCGTGCGTGGTCATCCCGACGGAAGGAGCTCGGAAGCACAAAGGAGTTGCCAAGAAGCTTCGCCTGAATCCTAAAAGCCTCTTCCTCTCCTTCGGTTGTAAGTGCAAGAAAACCGCTGTAAGTACTACTCACCTGTGGTAGGAGTTGCTCCGATCTTTCAGTTTCGTTTCCTTGTTTCTTGAGTTTCTTGAATCCGAAGCATGCTATGAGATTGGGGGTTTTTTTGATGTGCTGCCGTGTATTTCAAAGAAGAGAAATAGGGTTAGTTTGCTTGCTTAGCATGTGGTTGGTTGCTTAGAATCTGCTGGGATTTACAGATTTCGTTTCCTTGTTTTGCCGTGTCTTCAGATTTCAGAATCTGCTGGAATTTACAGATTTTGGAATAAGAACAGCCTTTGAGGTTTACTATGTATTAGAATTGGTACAACTTCGGTTCACTCCTTTAGATAGGCAGTTTTAAATCCTTTGTGGCCAAGTGAACAGAAATGAACAGCTAGGAGTGTTCGTTGGATAAGTATAATTGCTTGGTTTCAGTTTGGTTTAAAGCATGCTAAAAGGTTTCCTTTACTCTATAATAACTTAAGCTATGGATAAGTTTGTATAGGCCTTTTTGTGCTTTGCATTGGGCAAGAACAGCCTATAAGCAGCATTCCTGTTAGACCCTTCTTTTGTGCTAAGTAGTGGGCACGAACAGCCTTAGATCCAGGAACATAGTGTTAGCTTTCTTGCTATTAATAAACATGATCAGTCTTGTTTAGTAGCATTGGAAATTTAGTTTTCTTGCTATTAGAATATCATGCGCAAAATTTTAGTGTAGTTGGATCTCTTTGTATGCATAATTTTTCATTGTAGCTTAGTTCATCTTTACTAATTCCATGCACATGATTAGTTTTAAGTTTAGTATCTTAGCCTTGGATTTCCATGTTTCTGAACATGAATAACCTTTGTTATTTAAGCATGCAGTTAGTATTTTCCTTGCCACTTAAAAAGGCAAGAACAACCCTTTAATTAGTTAGACTGGTTTAGTATTTTCTTTGCAACTCAAAGGGCAAGAACAACCCTTATTTAGTTAGAAGGGCAACCTTTATTTAAAAGTAGGCAGTATTAGAATAGCATGAGCAGTATTAGTTTTTAATTCTGTTTCATTCGTAGATTTTTAATGATTCACGTGTGCAGATTTTTGTTATTCACATGTGCAGATTTTTAGTATTCATATGAACAGATTTTATCATATAGTAGCATGCTGATTTTTGTTTCCCTTTGCTTTAAGATATGCATGAACAGATTTTAGCATATACATGTATGCACATAGCATTTAGGTTGGACTTTCCTTCCTATAATGAGCAGCTATAAGTAAGAAAAAGACCAAGGTCTAGTTAAAAAGAGATAACAAGTAAATTAAAGTAAGAGGCTAGTACCCGACTTCCGAGGTTGTCGTTAAACAAATTCAGGTGACCGTTTCCGAGGTCTCGGCCCTGGTAAGACCGAGGTCTTTACCCTGTGGGACTACAACAGTCTCTATTAGGGAGCGCACATAAGATGATACTAAGCCTGGGCCCAAAGAAAAGAAGAAAAAAGAAAAAAAAGAAGAAAGAAAAGTAAAAAAGTAAAAGAAATTAAAAGATTAATTTCAAGTATAAAGCTATAAGTAAATAAAACAAGTATCACCTATGTTTATAATTTGCAGAAGTTTAGTTCCTTTAATTCTAAGCATACAGCATGAGTTTCATTACTTTTCTTATCAGTTTAGTGAGCATGATTAGTTTTGTTTCTAGTATTCAACTTTATTCTGGTATATCATGAGTATGCAGTTTATTTGAGTACCTTGCTATTAGATGAGTACATGTAACTTTTCTTTTAGCATTTCAGTTTCAGTATCGTTTGCATTTTTATGCACTTTGAGTTTTTGTGAGATAGTATAATACTTACTAAGCGTTTCGCTTATAGATCTATTTTTTCCTCCTACTACTGATAAAGGAAAAGCTAAAGTATGAAAGGAAGGCGACAAGGTGGTGGTGATGAAGGTGTGTGATGACTGGACTATGGAGAGATCCAGAATGAGCTGGCAAATTACCAAGACTTTTCTGTTTAGTTCTTTTAGTTCTCTTTTAATGTTATTATGCAATTGGGATTGTAGTTGAGTTTATTCCGTACTTGCAATTAGTTTTCTTTTATTATTCGTGGAGTGATATAGTTGTTTACTATTGCTAGAGTAGCTTCTTTCTTCTTATTGTGGTTTTTATCATTACGTGATTGTGAAAAATATGCTTCAACCGCCTGCGGCTGTGTATACATTGTTTGTATTATTGATTTGGTCACCGGTACAAGGGAGACTCCGCCGAAATTTTTCGGTAGGAATTCCTCTGAGCCGTGATAAATCTAACTGATGCTAATATTAGCATAAGTGCCACTAGTAAGTAGAGTAGTAGTTAGGTAACGGTCGCCCTTAGAGAGTAGTAGTAAGAAGGGTGGACTGACCCAACCGGACACAGCCCAACCAGCTGAGCTACACGGGCTTTGTTAACTAAGAATGGAGAGAAAAAGAGTTAAAGTTTTGTTATTTGGGAAAACCCTATATATAAGAAAAGGTTTAGGTTTTCTTTTCCCGAACCCGAATCTCGTTCCCCTCTCCTTCGCGTGCGGCAGCTGTGCGGGCGGAAAACACACCGAGGCGACGGCGCTAGGGTTCCTCTCCGGTGCCGGCGAAAGGACTCTTCCGACCAATCTTCAAGCTTCACCGTGCATGGTCATCCCGACGGAAGGAGCTCGGAAGCACAAAGGAGTTGTCGAGAAGCTTCGCCCGAATCCTAAAAGCCTCTTCCTCTCCTTCGGTTGTAAGTGCAAGCAAACCGCTGTAAGTACTACTCACCTGTGGTAGGAGTTGCTCAGATCTTTTGGTTTCGTTTCCTTGTTTCCTGAGTTTCTTGAATCCAAAGCATGCTATGAGATTGGGGTTTTATTGATGTGCTTCCGTGTATTTCAAAGAAGAGAAATAGGGTTAGTTTGCTTGTTTAGCATGTGGTTGGTTGCTTAGAATCTGCTGGGATTTACAGATTTCGTTTCCTTGTTTTGCCGTGTCTTCAGATTTCAGAATCTGCTGGAATTTACAGATTTTGGAATAAGAACAACCTCTGAGGTTTACTATGTATTAGAATTGGTACAGCTTCGGTTCACTCCTTTAGATAGGCAGTTTTAAATCCTTTGTGGCCAAGTGAACAGAAATGAACAGCTAGGAGTGTTCGTTGGATAAGTATAATTGCTTGGTTTCAGTTTGGTTTAAAGCATGCTAAAAGGTTTCCTTTACTCTATAATAACTTAAGCTGTGGATAAGTTTGTATAGGCATTTTTGTGCTTTGCATTGGGCAAGAACATCCTATAAGTAGCATTCCTGTTAGACCCTTCTTTGTGCTAAGTAGTGGGCACGAACAGCCTTAGATCCAGGAACATAGTGTTAGCTTTCTTGCTATTAATAAACATGATCAGTCTTGTTTAGTAGCATTGGAAATTTAGTTTTCTTGCTATTAGAATATCATGCGCAAAATTTTAGTGTAGTTGGATCTCTTTGTATGCAGAATTTTCATTGTAGCTTAGTTCATCTTTACTAATTCCATGCACATGATTAGTTTTAAGTTTAGTATCTTAGCCTTGGATTTCCATGTTTCTGAACATGAATAACCTTTGTTATTTAAGCATGCAGTTAGTATTTTCCTTGCTACTTAAAAAGGCAAGAACAACCCTTTAATTAGTTAGACTGGTTTAGTATTTTCTTTGCAATTCAAAGGGCAAGAACAACCCTTATTTAGTTAGAAGGGCAGCCTTTATTTAAAAGTAGGCAGTATTAGAATAGCATGAGCAGTATTAGTTTTTAATTCTGTTTCATTCGCAGATTTTTAATGATTCACGTGTGTAGGTTTTTGTTATTCACATGTGCAGATTTTTAGTATTCATATGAACAGATTTTAGCATATAGTAGCATGCTGATTTTTGTTTCCCTTTGCTTTAAGATATGCATGAACAGATTTTAGCATATACATGTATGCACATAGCATTTAGGTTGGACTTTCCTTCCTATAATGAGCAGCTATAAGTAAGAAAAAGACCAAGGTCTAGTTAAAAAGATATAACAAGTAAATTAAAGTAAGAGGCTAGTACCCGACTTCCGAGGTTGTCGTTAAACAAATCCAGGTGACCGTTTCCGAGGTCTCGGCCCTGGTAAGACCGAGGTCTTTACCCTGTGGGACTACAACAATCTCTATTAGGGAGCGCACATAAGATGGTACTAAGCCTGAGCCCAAAGAAAAGAAGAAGAAAGAAAAAGAAGAAGACAGAAAAGTAAAAAAGTAAAAGAAATTAAAAGATTAATTTCAAGTATAAAGCTATAAGTAAATGAAACAAGTATCACCTAAGTTTAGAATTTGCAGAAGTTTAGTTCCTTTAATTCTAAGCATACAGCATGAGTTTCATTACTTTTCTTATCAGTTTAGTGAGCATGATTAGTTTTGTTTCCAGTATTCAGCTTTATTCTAGTATATCATGAGTATGCAGTTTATTTGAGTACCTTGCTATTAGATGAGTACATGTAGCTTTTCTTTTAGCATTTCAGTTTTAGTATCGTTTGCATTTTTATGCACTTCGAGTTTTTGTGAGATAGTATAGTACTTACTAAGCGTTTTGCTTATAGATCTATTTTTTCCTCCTACTGCAGATAAAGGAAAAGCTAAAGTATGAAAGGAAGGCGACAAGGTGGTGGTGATGAAGGTGTGTGATGACTAGACTATGGAGAGATCCAGAGTTTGCTGGCAAATTGTCAAGACTCTTCTGTTTAGAGTTCTTTTAGTTTCTTTAAATATTATTATGAGTTGGGATTGTAATTAAGTTTATTCCGCACTTGTAGTTGGGTCCTATTGTTGGAGTGATATAGTTGTTTGCTATTGCTAGAGTAGTTTCCTTCTTCTTATTGTGTTATTATACTGCGTGGTTGTGAAAAAAAGTATGTTCAAGCCGCCTGTGGCTGTGTATATAGTGTCTGTATGATTGATTTGGTCACCGGTATAGGGGAGACTCTGCCGAATTTTTTCGGTAGGACTTCCTTTGGGGTCGTGATAAATCTAAGTGTTTCTATAATAGCACAAGTAATACTAGTGAGTAGATTAATAGTTAGGTAACGGTCGCCCTTAGAGAGTAGTAGTAAGAAGGGTGGTTGTTACACATATGTTCACATCTAAAACTACATATCAATTTGAACATGCTAAACACATATCTATTAATCTGAACATGCATGCAATAGTACTACAACTCAAATCATGAAACTATTGTACATAGCAATTAATAGGAAGAGTTCTAAAACAATAAGTATTCAATAGCCAAATCTAGCAACATGAAAGAAAATAGTTCTAACATTCTGAATACAAAATCTTAATAAATTTCTAAGCTAAGTCCCAAGGCTTCTATAGTCCAAACATCACACATCCATCCGCACCTCCTTGTCGCCTTCCTTTTCTATAACTTTTCCTTTCTTTTATCTGCAGTAAGAGGAAAATGCAACTATAAGTAAAATTACTTAGTAAGCGCTATCTAACTCACAAAACTCGAATATGCATGTGAATATACTGAAATGCTAAACATGCAAAGCTGCTCATCTAATAGTAAATAACAGCAAGCAAATTCTAAATAACATGCTAGCACAAAAGAAACTAAACTTGCTGAATTTTAAACTTATGTGAAGCTTATTTCACTCGTTTAAAATTCTTATTCTTTTATACTTCAAAATAATAATCAATTCTCTCTTAGGCCCAAGCGTAGTACCATTGCACGCTCCTTAGTAAAATTGAGGTAGCGAACCACCAGTTCTACAAGGGTAAAGACCTTGGTCTTACTAGGTGCTAAGACCTCGGAATTGGTCACCTGGATTTGTTTAACGACAACCTCGGAAGTCGGGTACTAGCCTCTTAAAAATAAAATACTTATTATCTGTTTAGAACTCTTAGAACAAATGCCTCGGCATTTCTTCGAGCACTTGGCGTGCTGCTGATCCAAATTTTCAAATTTAGGGATCCTATTAAGACCTTGGTCTTGCATTACATACAACTACTCATAAGCCTAAAAGAAAACTAATAGGCACAATACCACTCCACTGTCTACTCATTTACATGCTTGATTTTATTCATTGCAGCAAGGAAAAAAAATCCAATTGAGATGCTACATAATGAAATTAAACTACATGCTCCAAATCTAAATCATTTCTTGCTCATTACCTAGCAACCAAAACTAAATCTGTAGGGATAAACATAAGCCGATCATGCCCATTAAGGTAACAAGGAAAACCTAAATCTGTGCTGCTAATCATAAAGCTGTAGAATGAAATGCTATTTATAAGAATTATAGAATGAAATGCTAACTATGAGGACTGTTCTTTATGTTCAGTAACAAAGCATAACCATTCTGCAGTAAGCTACAAAAACAACCCACATTCTTTAGAAGAAAACTAAACTCTTTCTTATTCCTTGCCCAGCAGCAGGAATCCGAAATCTGTAACCCTTCAATTAACTGATCATGCCCATAAAATAAACAATTCATGAACAGAAAGATTTAATCAACATCTGAATTCCTAGTTTCAACGCCTAAAACACAACCTCCTGTTCAGTGCCACGGCAAGGAACAAAAGAAACCAAACTGTCGAAACCTACATGCTCAACATACTAACCCCTTTCATGTTCTTTCTTTGAAGCCCACGGCAGTAAGCCCCAAACTATAATTTTTACAGCATAATTCGAAAACAAGAAGAAACTAGATCCCTAGCAAATCCAAAATTTACCACGGCATATTCCGGAAACCAAAAGAAACTCTAAATCAAAGCTCGAAACTACCCTTACCGCAGGTGAGTAGCACTTACCTCGATTCTTGGATTCAAAACCGAGAGAAGAAGCTTCTAGGGTTCGGAGGAGCTCGCTGTTCAACGATCTCTTTGTGTCTGCGTGCTCCCCTCGACGAGCCGGTCACGAATTTGTGAAGAACCCACGGAAACACCCTTGGCCGGCCGCCAGACACGAAGCCCTAGCTTCGTTCTTCGGTTCCGCCCCAAGTAGGTCGTCGTCGCACGCGAGAGAAGGAGAGAAGAGAATTTAGGTCACGACAAAATAATCCCCTTCTCCTCTTAACTTATCCGTTTTTAATACCTAGGGTTTTTCTGTTACGTATCACTGCTTAAATAAATTATTTCCACCTTTTATTTGATCAGCACGGCCCTGCTGGGTTCTTGGTCATCACGCTTCTCTTAAGACTCAGGTTGAGTCGGATGTCACGGGTTCGAACCTCGGCCGAACCTCTTTATTTTTGAAACTTCTTCCTTTTGATAAAAATACCAAACGAACTCCAAAAATTACATAAAAACACTCTAAAAATTCCTAAAAATCTCTAGAATATTTCTAAAGCATTTCTAAATATTTTTAAGCACTATTAAGACTTATAATGAGGAAATTTGGTTTGTTACAAGGCTCTCGTAATATTGGCAATGTATCTAAAATCACTTTAGATACATAAGCAATGAGTGACATCTAGCAATATATCATTACTACCCAAGTGATGAGAATGTCAAGATCTAACCTAATCTGTCTGTGTCTATTATCTTCTATAACCCAGTCTTCTATCCTTGATATCTAGATTGATCAATGAGGTATAGACCATGTCATCCTCTTATCAATCTTTATGTTTCTTAATCCCTAAGTACACACACTCAATTAAATAAGTTCAATATCTCATATTGACTAATTTGAGTATAACCATACATTCTTGTATCCTACTTAATTAAGGGGCCCACAAATATCACTTCCATCATAGGGAAGGGATAGATCCCATCTACATTACTCATATCCCTCCGCATAACTTATTTCATAACTATTGATCGACTTTATAGTTCACTTTATTACAGATGATGTTTACCGATACCAAAGTATACAACTCCTTATGTAGGGAATCGTAGTGACTTCATGTCTAAGGACTATTCATACCAATAGTCACTATGAGAATGATTATAATACTCATATAATGATCCATGAAACATTCTCATGTAGGTCAATTCAATACATATTCTCTAATATATACCTATGTGTCAACTTGATATCTTATATCCATGACTTGGGAGATTAAGCCATAGTTGACCTACATACTAGTTTCAACGCATTAATATTATCCTTGTATATTAATGCTTCACCAGGAATAGTTAAGAATAGTGTCTATATATATTTGTAGACTCCCACTATCAATTCAACCAATTGATATGTTGTAGACTAGAACCTACTATCCTAGGACATTATTATATTTATTCATTTGGTACATATCTGAAGTAAATATAATAATCATTATCTTATATTAATGAAATATGATGCTATATATCCTAAATCAATCAACTCTTGGTTGGCTCTTAAACCTAATACTAACAATCTCCTTATATCACTAATATCAATCACTGAAATATCTAATATCTAGTGACCTAATGTGACTATCATGCTTCCTCTATGCAAAAGCCTTGATCAAAGGATCTGTTGGAGTGTATACTAAAAGCCTAGTTTTTGTAAACATTTATTTGAAATAAAAGAATCACATTGGTCAAAATCAACATTTATTTGTTAAATGTAATTGTTCAATTAATTTGTATAGTAGACAACATGGTGTGTGGTGTCACACACAGAAGATCATGTTGACGGTTCTTTATAAATTATAAATAGTTGCTCACGACTAAGATGGAAAGGAACAAACCATCGGAATAGTCATAGTGTAATTAAGCATTAGTTTATCTTGATTAATAAATTACACTGGTACACTCTAAGTGTATTGAGTAGGATCATTTAGGTAAGTTCTTTTTGTACTGATTTACTGATTTAATAAAAGAACTAAACCTTAGTTATTATGGAAGTGTGTGCTCTTAATCTTAATATAATAACAAGTACATATATTTAATATTTATTTCTTTGACTTATCAAAGGGTGAGGTTTAGCTCGATAAATCAATATGCTCGATAAGTTGGGAAATGATATTACTTATAGTGTGTGTTGTTGATTATAGAAGGAATCTATGTCCTACTTATCTAGGTTGAAAATGTCCCTAAGAGGATCTCATAAGGATTGTCATGTTAAACCCTGCAGGTGGAATTAGTCCAACATGACAATAAAGTTGAGTGGTACTACTCTTGGAGCTAGATATTAATTAAGTGAGTTATCAGTAACTTACTTAATTAGTGGACATTTGTTATCTTAAACACAGGGAGACTAACACACTCATGATTATAAGAAGGATCCCATAATGTAATTTGGGATTGGTGCGGTAGTGCGATAATAACTCTCTAGTGGAATGAGTTATTATCGATGAACTTGAGTTGTGTGTTCGGGGCGAACACGGGATACCCAAGCTCATCGAAAGGTCAAAACCAATTTCTCCTCTATGTCCCTGTCATAGCCTCATTAAAGCCTCAAGTCCATCCAAAGAAAGGCCCAACTTGATGTCCAAGAAGGGGGTCGGCCCAATGCTTGGTGACCAAGCAAGGGTCGGCCACATCCTCTTTATAGGGGCCGACCCTATTGCTTGGTGACCAAGCATATAGGGGCCGTCCAAGATTAATTCAAATAGGAGGGGTTTTGAATTCTTAAAATCTTCTCTTTGTAGAAAACTATAAGTTTTAAAAGAGAGATTTTAATTTTAAAAACTTTTCTTATTTAAATTAGGCCACATGTTTTAATAGGGAGTTTTAAAAGTTTTGAAACTTTTCTTTTTTAACCATGCTCATGGTTCAAGAAAAAAAAGGAAGATAAGTTTTAAAATTTAAATTTTCTATCATCATGTTAAAAAAGGAAATTTTATAAGAGAAGTTTTAAATTTTAAAACATGGTTTTAATTTTTTAAAACTTTCCTTTTTTAACTCCCACTTTAGAAAATTAGGAGAGAGCTTGTAAAATTTTATAATGGCTTATAAAATTTTATTAAAAATTTATTTTTCCTTTTTTCACTTGATGAGGTGGCCGGCCACCTTGCTTGGTGCCCAAGCAAGGGGCTGACCATAATTAAAATAAAAAAATCATCACAAAATTAATGTTGGTGATTGATTCAATCAAGAGGAAAGAAAAGGAAAAATAAAAAGGGAAAAGGAAAAACTAGAGGATGATTTTATTTTTTGTCAAAAGTTTTCCCTTATTTGCCTTGGGCAAGTAATATAAAAGAAGGAGTGAGGAGGACTCATGAGACACAACTCTTATTCTATTATTTGGATGTTCTCTTGGTGTGGTCGGCCCTCTCCCTTCTCTTTTCCCTTTTGCTCTCTTCTCCTTGGTGGTGGTGGTGGCCAGATTTTAGAAGAAGAGGAAGAAGCTTTTGGGTGATGTTCATCTTGGAGGAACGTCGCCCACACGATGTCCAAGGCGAGGAATACGGCAGAAGATCTTGAGGTCGTTGGCTTACAAAGAGAAGGTATAACTAGTAGTTTTCTTCCGCATCATACTAGTTATTTTCTTTGTAAGAATTCTAAATATAAGAGGCAATTAGATCTAATTTATCGAATTTATTTTTTGAGTTTGTGTTTTCTTCTTTTTCGAATTTGTGATTCGATTGTTCTTTTTGGTTAACCTAGAGTTATTTAAGGAAATTAAATATTAGCTTTCCTTAAAAGACTTTGTCTAGGCGGTGGTGGTTGCTCCCATATCCAAGAAGGTCATGTGCCTCGCCATGCAGTCCCGGAAGCCAATTTTAGAAATTAATATTTAATGGAATTAATAACATAGGTGGATTTGAATCAATAGTGTTAAGTTCCGCTTGCGATTCAAATCTAAACCATTAAGAACAGATAAGTTAAATTTGGAATCAATGATGTTAAGTTCCGTCTGTGATTTCTAATTTAACTTCTAAAGAACACAATAGGTTATTTAAGGAAAGGTTCGACACTTGTACAAAATTTTTTGTACAAGTGGAACCGATACGTTTTTCTAGGACTAACCAACAATTGGTATCAGAGCTAGGGTTTGCCTCTGTGTGTTTAGAATTCAAATAGGTTATGCACATGTCATACATAATTTAGGTAGGATAATAGTAGGATGTGCTAACTCTTTGGTTGCAGGCACCAACTATTATGGCTTATAGATGTTGTGTGTGATTGGACCCTTGGACATGTCAAGGGCAATATTTTGTGTGTGCATGATTGTATGTAGCTAATACAGCAGGAGCTGTATTAGCCCTAGGATTTTAGAATTTTATTTTCGATCTAGATTACATGTACATTGCCTCGTGGAATATTGGATCGATATAAGTAAAATTCTATTTTTGTCGCGGATCGGATTCTTGCGAGACGTGGTACTTTTGAAGCACCAGAGGCGCAGCGGAATAAGAAGCAAGATGGATGCGACAACTTGACCCGATGGCAGTGGCTAAAGATGGCAGTAGCTAGGGTTGGAGCACATGGAGGACAGTAACAGAAAAAAGACCATAATAGTTGGAAAATAATTTCTATATTTATTGCTTTTATTTACTGTGATGTGTGTGTATGCATGTGATGTATGCTAGGATAATTTAAAATTCCTCACTTTAAATAACTAAGTGGGAGAGGGATTTATTTTAATAAATTCCACGGTCTCCATTACTAGTTTGTAAGTGATGCAAACAAACTTGCGCGTTGGCTCTGAGTGCCTTCCTCCATATCGGATGAGTTTGTTTGCGGATCACTAGATTAAACTTCCATTTTGGATGACTATAGGAAATTAATTAAGAGCGTGTGATCTTCCCCATCGGAAGGGGTACAATCTTATTAATGGACTTAGTGTCAAGTAATGATATACACTTAGGCACGTCTAATAGTATCCTCCCCATTGGAGTTACTGCTATTATTTGTGTGACCAAAGGAAAACCAACTATTAATTTTATTTGTCAAAAAGTTAGGTTGACAAGATAATAAAATTAATGGGATAAACCCTCCTTTTACAAATGTTGAATTTGTATACGTCCACACTATCGTGGCATACAAAATTCACGGTGTTTTAAGGTGTTGGTTAATTTAAAATAGTATTGTTTGAGGAATCAATATTATTCTAAATTTAGAGTTTTGACCAAAATTTATTTTGTGATTCTTAGGATGACTTTCAACCCACTGGCCATTATTCTAAAAGAAAACAGACTTACTGGTCCCAACTATATAGATTGGAAAAGAAACTTGGACATTGTTTTAACTGCTGAGGACATTGTTAGGTTGACAAGAATAAAATTAATGGGTAAAATCTCCTCTTACAAATATTTGATTATGTATACGTCTACACTATCGTGGCATGCAAAATTCACGGTGTTTGAGGTGTTGGTTAATTTAAAATAGTATTGTTTGAGGAATCAATATTATTCTAAATTTAGAGTCTTGACCAAAGTTTATTTTTGTGATTCTTAGGATGACTTTCAACCCACTAGCCATTATACTGAAAGAGAACAAATTTACTGTTGGGGTTGCAAGGTTGCAAACATAGTCCCATATTGGAAACACATGAGAAAGATCATGAGTTTATAAGAGAAAAGATATCTCCATTGGTATGAGGCCTTTTGGGTAGAGCCCAAGAGCAAAACCATGAGGGCTTAGGCCCAAAGTGGACAATATCATGCTATTATGGAGATATCTAAATTCTTTTCGATCCTACAATTGGTATCAGAGCCCGGACTGCCAGAAGATTTAACCACCGACTGTGCACAAGAGTTATAATCTGATTGAGTAATGTGGGTACAATATTGACCTCGAACAAAGAAAGTGGGGGCTCCAATGTTCGGATCAAGAGGACCAGACATCAGGCAGGAAGTCCTAGTTGCGACTAGGCAAGGAAGTCCTAGTAGGTCGGGTGGACCGAGGGGCAGGAAGACCTGGTGGGTCGAGCATCGAACGTGGGAAGCCTATGGTCCTTTGTTTGAGGGGGGGATTGTTGGGGTTTCAAGGTTTCAAACATAGTCCCATATTGGAAACACATGAGAAATATCATGAGTTTATAAGAGAAAAGATATCTCCATTGGTATGAGGCCTTTTGGGTAGAGCCCAAGAGCAAAATCATGAGGGCTTAGGCCCAAAGTGGACAATATCATGCTATTGTGGAGATATCTAAATTCTTTTCGATCCTACACTTACTAGTCCAAACTATATTGATTGGAAAAGAAACCTGGATATTATTCTTACTGCTGAAAGCTATAAGTTTGTACTGATTGAGGCTTGCCCTGATGCACCTGACGGTGACTCTACCCCAGAGGAGATTGAGTATCATAAGAAATGGGTAAAAGCTGATGAGATGGCGTGGTGTTACATTTTGGCATCAATGTCAAATGTATTGCAACATTAGCATCAAGATTTATCAACAGCTTATGATATAATGAACAATCTCAAAGAACTCTTTGGGCACCAGAGTCGGACTGCTAAGTAAGAGGCAATGAGAAAATTAATGACAGCCACCATGTCTGAGGGAACACCCGTAAGGGATCATATCCTTAAAATGATGGCCTATCTGAACGAAATACAAGTTCTTGGAGGAGAAATCGATGGGGAAACCTAGGTCGATATAATTCTCCAAACTCTACCCAGAAGTTTTGAGCAGTTCCGCCTGAACTATAACATAAACAAAAGAGAGTATACATTGGCGGAACTTCTGACAGAACTACAGGCAGCAGAAGGTATATTTCGTCAAAGTTCTCAGATTCACTATGTTGAAAATGGTTCTACTTCTAAGCCGAAAGGCAAGAAGAAGAAGAAACAGGTCTTTTCAGCAAAGAGAGTGAATAAACCTCAGGGAAAAAAAGCTAGAATGAAGAAGCCGAAGGGCAAGTGCTTCATCTGCAAGCAATCAGGACATTGGAAGGCGGACTGTACTCGTAGGAATCAGAACAATAAAGGTATATCTCATGCTCTAGTAGTTGAAGCATGTTTAGCGGTATTATCTACCAGTACCTGGTGTGTAGATACGGGAGCCACTAATCATGTCTGTAATTCTTTATAGACGATTATTCCAAATACGGATACATTTACCTGATGCGCCGCAAGTCTGAATGCTTTGATAAAGAGTACAAGGCTGATGTGGAGAAACGTTTAGGTAAAAGTATCAAGACACTACGGTCTGATCGTGGTGGCGAATACCTCTTAGGAGAGTTTAGGAATTACTTATCAGAGGCCGAGATTCAATCCCAATTGTTTGCACCTAGTACACCTAATAGAATGGTGTGGCAGAATGAAGGAATAGGAATCTTATGGAGATGGTTAGATTGATGATGAGTTATTCAGAATTACCAAATTCGTTTTGGGGATACGCTCTGGAAACGATAGCGCACATTCTGAACTTAGTACCTTCTAAATCAGTATCTTCTACTCCCACAGAATTGTGGAATGAGCGAAAGCCTAGTCTAAGACATATTCGGATTTGGGGTAGTCCAGCACATGTGCTGAAACCAGACGCTGATAAGTTAGAATCTCGTATAGAAGTTCGTGTGTTTGTAGGTTTTCCCAGAGGAACGAAAGGTGGTTTATTTTATAGTCCTAAAGACCAGAAGGTCATTGTTAGCACCAATGCCCAGTTTTTAGAAGAAGACTATATAATGGATCACAAGCCTAGTAGCAAAATTGTTCTAGAAGAACTTAGAGAGGACACGTCTACTTTAGTACTAACGGTATAAGATGAAGTACCATAAGAGACTGCAACACGTGTCACACATGATACACAACCGCAGATAGTGTCTCATCGTAGTGGGAGGGTTGTGAGGCAACCAGAGAGATTCATATTTTTGGGAGAGTCTTCGGACTTGATCCCGGGTAAACATGAACCTGATCCCCGGACATATGACGAAGCACTACAAGATATAGATGCAGTATCTTGGCAAAAGGCAATGAATTCTGAAATAGAATCCATGTATTCTAATAAGGTCTGGGAGATTGTAGAACCACCAGATGGTGTAAAAGCCGTTGGATGCAAATGGATCTACAAAAGGAAAAGAGGGACAGACGGGAAGGTAGAAACCTTCAAAGTAAGGCTTGTTGCGAAAGGGTATACTCAGAAAGAGAGAATCGATTATGAGGAGACTTTTTCGCCGATAGCTATGCTTAAGTCTATCCGGATACTCTTATCCATTTCCACTCATATGGATTATGAGATTTGGCAAATGGATGTCAAGACAACTTTCCTTAACGGAAGTCTTGAAGAAAACATCCATATAAAGCAACCAGAAGGGTTCATTAAAAAAGGCAAAGAGCATCTAATGTGTAAGCTCAATCGGTCCATTTATGGACTAAAGCAAACTTCAAGATCTTGGAACATCCGGTTTAATGGAGTAATCCAGTCATATGGATTTATTCAGTGTCCAGATGAGTCTTGTGTATATAAGAAGTGTAACGAAAACGTGGTGGTATTTCTTGTACTATACGTAGATGATATTTTGTTAATTGGCAACAATGTGAAGATATTATCGGGCGTAAGGGTATGGTTGTCCAAACAATTTGATATAAAGGACTTAAGAGAATGTGCACACATTCTTGAGATCAAAGTTATAAGGGATCGCAAGAAAAGAATATTGTGTCTATCCCAAGTTTTATATATAGATACAATCCTTGCTCGTTTTAGCATGCAAAACTTTAAGAAAGGTTTCTTACCTTTTAGGCATGGAGTAGCCTTATCTAAAGAGATGTCTCCAAAGACATCAAAGGAGATGGAGGATATGAAGGCAGTTCCTTATGCTTCGGCTGTAGGAAGCCTTATGTATGTGCTGTGTACGAGACCTGATATCTGTTTTGCCGTGGGCATGGTTAGCAAATATCAGAGTAACCCTGAATAAGGACATTGGGCTGCTGTAAAGCATATATTGAATTACCTGAGAAGGACTAGATATTATATGCTAGATTACCAAGCAGATGATTTGCTCCCTGTGGGTTACACGGATTCGGATTTCCAATCAGATAGGGACAACAGTAAGTCTACGTCAGGCTATGTGTTTACTCTAGGAGGTGGAGTCATTGCACGGTGGAGTGTTAAGTAGAAATGCGTCTCAGACTCAACCATAGAAGCTGAGTATGTGGCAGCCTCTGAGGCAGCCAAAGAAGTTGTGTGGCTCAGGAACTTTCTAATGGACTTAGATGTGATTCCTGCTTTGCCCAAGATCATCACAATTTATTGTGATAATAGCGGTGCAGTTGCAAACTCAAAGGAATCGCGAGCCCATAAGGTAAGTAAACATATAGAGCGCAACTACCACCTGATACGAGACATCGTCAAGCAAGGAGAAGTTGTTGTCGCCAAGATTGCATCAGTAGATAACCTGGCAGATCCTTTCACTAAGGCCCTTCCGACGAAAGCTTTTGATCGGCATCTGGAGGGGATGAGAATCAGATGTATGACAACAGATATGGCAGCTTAGTCTTTTAGTATAAGTGGGAGATTGTTGGAGTGTATACTAAAAGCCTAGTTTTTGTAAACATTTATTTGAAATAAAAGAATCACATTGGTCAAAATCTACATTTATTTGTTAAATGTAATTGTTCAATTAATTTGTATAGTAGACAACATGGTGTGTGGTGTCACACACAGAAGATCATGTTGACGGTTCTTTATAAATCATAAATAGTTGCTCACGACTAAGATGGAAAGGAACAAACCATCAGAATAGTCGTAGTGTAATTAAGTATTAGTTTATCTTGATTAATAAATTACACTGGTACACTCTAAGTGTATTGAGTAAGACCATTTAGGTAAGTTCTTTTTGTACTGATTTAATAAAAGAACTAAACCTTAGTTATTATGGAAGTGTGTGCTCTTAATCCTAATATAATAACAAGCACATATATTTAATATTTATTTCTTTGACTTATCAAAGGGTGAGGTTTAGCTCGATAAATCAATATGCCCGATAAGTTGGGAAATGATATTACTTATAGTGTGTGTTATTGATTATAGAAGGAATCTGTGTCCTACTTATCTAGGTTGAAAATGTCCCCAAGAGGAGCTCATAAGGATTGCCATGTTAAACCCTGCAAGTGGACTTAGTCCAACATGACAATAAAGTTGAGTGGTACTACTCTTGGAGCTAGATATTAATTAAGTGAGTTGTCAGTAACTTACTTAATTAGTGCACATTTGTTATCTTAAACACAAGGAGACTAACACACTCATGATAAGAAGGAGCCCATAATGTAATTTGGGATTGGTGCGGTAGTGCGATAATAACTCTCTAGTGGAATGAGTTATTATCGATGAACTTGAGTTGTGTGTTCGGGGCGAACACGGGATACCCAAGCTCATCGAAAGGCCAAAACCAATTTCTCCTTTAGGTCCCTGTCATAGCCTCATTAAAGCCTCAAGTCCATTCAAAGAAAGACCCATCTTGGTGTCCAAGAAGGGGGCCGGTCCAATGCTTGGTGACCAAGCAAGGGCCGGCCACATCCTCTTTATAGGGGCTGACCCTATTGCTAGGTGACCAAGCATGTAGGAGCCAGGTAAGATTAATTCAAATAGGAGGGGTGTTTTGAATTTTTAAAATCTTCTCTTTGTAGAAAACTATAAGTTTTAAAAGAGAGATTTTAATTTTAAAAACTTTTCTTATTTGAATTAGGCCACATGTTTTAATAGAGAGTTTTAAAAGTTTTGAAACTTTCCTTTTTTAACCATGCTCATGGTTTAAGAAAAAAAAGGAAGATAAGTTTTAAAATTTAAATTTTCTATCATCATGTTAAAAAAGGAAATTTTATAAGAAAAGTTTTAAATTTTAAAACATGGTTTTAATTTTTTAAAACTTTCCTATTTTAACTCCCACTTTAGAAAATTAGGAGAGAGCTTGTAAAATTTTATAATGGCTTATAAAATTTTATTAAAAATTTATTTTTCCTTTTTTCACTTGATGAGGTGGCCGGCCACCTTGCTTGGTGCCCAATCAAGGGGCTGACCATAATTAAAATAAAAAAATCATCACAAAATTAATGTTGGTGATTGATTCAATCAAGAGGAAAGAAAAGGAAAAATAAAAAGGGAAAAGGAAAAACTAGAGGATGATTTTATTTTTTGTCAAAAGTTTTCCCTTATTTGCCTTGGGCAAGTAATATAAAAGGAGTGAGGAGGACTCATGAGACACAACTCTTATTCTATTATTTGGATGTTCTCTTGGTGTGGTCGGCCCTCTCCCTTCTCTTTTCCCTTTTGCTCTCTTTTCCTTGGTGGTGGTGGTGGCCAGATTTTAGAAGAAGAGGAAGAAGCTTTTGGGTGGTGTTCATCTTGGAGGAACGTCGCCCACACGATGTCCAAGGCGAGGTGAGGAATATGGCAGAAGATCTTGAGGTCGTTGGCTTACAAAGAGAAGGTATAACTAGTAGTTTTCTTCCGCATCATACTAGTTATTTTCTTTGTAAGAATTCTAAATACAAGAGGCAATTAGATCTAATTTATCGAATTTATTTTTTGAGTTTGTGTTTTCTTCTTTTTCGAATTTGTGATTCAATTGTTCTTTTTGGTTAACCTAGAGTTATTTAAGGAAATTAAATATTAGCTTTCCTTAAAAGGCTTTGTCTAGGCGGTGGTGGTTGCTCCCATATCCAAGAAGGCCATGTGCCTCGCCATGCAGTCCTGGAAGCCAATTTTGGAAATCAATATTTAATGGAATTAATAACATAGGTGGATTTGAATCAATAGTGTTAAGTTCCGCTTGCGATTCAAATCTAAACCATTAAGAACAGATAAGTTAAATTTGGAATCAATGATGTTAAGTTCCGTCTGTAATTCCTAATTTAACTTCTAAAGAACACAATATGTTATTTAAGGAAATGTTCGACACTTGTACAAAATTTTTTGTACAAGTGGAACCGGTACGTTTTCCTAGGACTAACCAACAGGATCTTCAATGTTAGCATCGATAGATATTCTGTATATTCTCATATCTCCTCTATCGATGATCCGAATGAGATAGAACTATCATAGTATCTAATACCCAACATCACTATTTTAATAAAATACATACTCTGACTACTATCTGGAATCATCCTTATCAGTTCAGAAGCTTACATCATTGTAACCCTTTATAGCGAGCTCCTCATCACCTCTAAATATCAAAAAATATTCTTTTATTTTTCTCAAGTACTCAAGTATATTCTTGATTACTATCCAGTGACTTTCATCTAGATCTGACTAGTATCTGCTTGTCATGCTTAACACATATGAAATATCAGGATGAGTATGAAGGATGACTGACATGATAGATCATATAGTAAACGCATAAGGAATCTGATCTATGCATTTCCTTTCTTCCCTAGATATTGAGTCTTCGAAAGGCTCACACGATGTGACACTAGCAGAAATCCCTTCTTGGAATTCTACATAATGAAACGATTAAGCACCTTATCAATATATGTACTATGACTTAGACCAAGTGATTTCCTAAATCTATCTCTATAGATCTTGATACCTAAAATGTAGGCTGCTTCACCTAAGTCTTTTATTGAGAAATAATTCCCAAGCCATGTCTTCACTAACTGCAGTATAGGGATATCATTTCCAATTAGAAGCATATCATCTACATACAAGATAAGAAAGATGACTGTGCTCTCACTAATTCTCTTATAGATGCAAGGTTCATCTTTGTTATTTATGAAACCAAACATTTTGATTGTATCATTGAATCGAAGATTCTAGCTTCTAGAAACTTGCTTTAAACCATAAATGGACCTTTGCAACTTACACACCTTTCTATCATTCTTTGGATCTACAGACCCTTAGGTTGTGTATGTTGGATCAAGTCACACGTAAGAGAGGGGGGGGGGAGGGGGTGAATCACGTGGTTTTGAAAAACTTACCTTTTCATTTTTAAAATAAAGTACTCAACGGAAAAGAGATAGACAGAAATGAAAAAAAACACAAACATAAGGATTTTTACTTGGCTCGGAGCCTTCAGTGACTCCTACTCCAAGACCCAGGTCCCGCGGACCTATCGATGGGTAATCCACCAAATAACTCTTCTAGAACCACCAAAAGAGGGGATCGAGTACAAAAGAAAGGGACAATATAACAACCTACAGTTCCCTGTTTAACATAGTAATATAAAGAATACAACACTATTTAAATTTACCAATACTTTAGAGCACCCTCGTATGTTGCTGTCGGTCTGTCGAAAATGATTGAATAACTTAAAAGCATAGCTTGGTGGTAGATAGACTTCTTTGAAGTAGCAGAAGGAAGTCAGAGAGGTCAGAAGTCCAATCGAAAGAGTAGAAGTTTATATGAGTGATTGATTTCATGGCTTGGGTGAGCACTCCTTTTATTTAGCATGGAAGGCACCTTCAAAGGCCTAGAAGGCACCTCCAATGTGGCAAGTCTGATCCCAAACAACCCAGCCACTATCTTTGATGAAATCTAAACTTTATCCTACGGAAGATGCCTTCAAAGCACTAAAGGTGCCTTCCATGAATAGTCCTAAGGCGCTTTCGAATGCTCGAAGGTGACTTCCATCTCCTAGCAGGCTCCTCGGGCAGTGTTCACCTGAGGTTTTTTATACTCTTCTTACCCTACAAATCGTGTTAGTCTAATAAACCAAATAATAACCTGTAAAATAAGTGTTAGCATAATAACACTGAGTAGTAATTAGATCCTGTCTCCTTAAGACCAGGATCTAGTCAAGATCTGAGTTTAGGGATCTTAAATGGACCTAAACTGGACCGACGCCTACTATCCCTCAATCGGGATGTGTTCTCACCGAGTAACTCTCCTCCAGTGACTTACCTTTACTTATCAACTTGCAATCAGTTGACTAGCCTCATGACCCACTTGGTCTTCATGTCAGTTGTCAGGTTCGCAGACCCAACTGGATATCTGCTGATTGTCAGGTCTCATAGGCCCAACCGGACTTCTCGCCAGATATCAGGTTGCCTCGTGACCTATCTAGACTTCACACCAGCTATCCAGTCTTACAGACCTAGCTAGATTTCAACCCGGTATCAGGCCCTTCAACCTGTCAAATTCTACACACTTTGTAACTTACTTAGATCACAAAAACACCTAACTTAACTCACTTGTCATTCATCAAAACCTGAGTTAGACTATTAGTACAAACTGCATCAATAATCTCTCCATTTTTGATGAAATGACAACTTGGGTTAAAGTTAGGAAAAATATGTAAAAACATATATAAAATGATTTAAGAGAAGTCTAAAGTAAGGTAGTTAGTTTTTTTCTCTTGATCACTTTCAGAGTTAAGTTCTTCTGATTTTCTTAGATTTCTAACTTAAACCCTAACTTTCCTCCTTTGACATTCATAAAAAAAAAATTGTGTAGATAGATGAATCAAAATATGGAAAGTAATAAAATTTTGATGACAAACACAAAAACTAACTAAAAGTTTTTTTTGGTATATCTTAGACTTAGGGAGAGGTTTGAATAAAAAGCACTAAGTTAAAAATTTATAGGTAAGCTTAAAAAAATTTCTAATATTAGAAAATGTTTGTCAAGATATATTGCAAAACACTGTTCAAAACAAGTAATTTGTTGCAAAGTAATTTTTAGAGTGTCAATTGTTGGTAACGTTTTGAAAAAGTTTTGCAACTTATCTTTCCAAAATATTTTTAAAAAAGTTTCAATGAAATTTTTCCAAATAAAATAATGTTGGAATTTTATAAAGAATACCCATTGTAAGAATTAAAAAAACTTGGTAAAGTGTCTTCATTCAAAGTATTTTTCAAAATATTTTAAAGCAGTTTTTGAATGCAAATTTTGAAACACTTTCATTTTTTAAGATAGAAAAAGAGTATTTGTCAGAGTTAATTTTGAAAGTACATTGTACAAAGATTAAGTAAAGTAATTTTTAACACATATCGTATGTTTAAATATATGTTACAATTTTAAATTGGAAACCAAAAAAAAATTCAAACACAATTTAAAGTAATTTCAAAGTATTTATCACTTTTCAAAATAATTTTGAGAGCATCCAAAAATTTTAAAAGTATTTTTTATAATATTCTTCCCCTAAACCTGATATTATTTAAGAAAAGTAATTATTTAGAAATTATCCTTAAATGTGTAATCATTATTAACTGACTATCAGAGAATAGCAGTGTCCACTTGGTTAGTCAAGTTAAGTATATGTATCCAGTTAGTATTTGACTAAGATGAATTACTTAACTTGATCACTATAACTTGGTATTTCTCGCCCAGACTTTTATTAATGAACGAATATAAGTATCTGAAATCCAGACAATTGGCCTATGCATCTCACTCCATTCTATATTTTTGAATATACAATCAAGGTAGTCTTAGTATGCTTGTGAGATGCTTAAATCCTAGTTTTATAGAAACACGTTTTCTATGAATTTGATCTAGTCTAAGGCTAAAGTTAATTTTTGAGAGTCTAAGGAATTGGAAAATTTTTAGAAAATAAAAGTAAGAAATTTTTCCTAGAATTTATAAATTATTTGTAAATTATTTTGAAAATAGCAAGCCTAGTCTAAAAATGAGCTTTCTAGACTATTAAGTGATAGTGGATAAAAGTAGCAAATTGTATAGATCAAGTCATCTACAAAATCCAAATATAAGATAAGAAAATAAAGTCAGGTCTGATCATCATCAGCTGGAGGAGGTGGGGGTTGCTCAGGCACTCGCACAACCCGAAGAATATGCTAAAAGCAATTGGTCATCTCCTCCCGGAGAGAGGAGAATCCTGTGGTCATCTCTCTCCGAATAGTGCTGAATCCGTCTAAGATTGACTACCGGAGTTGTGTGGAAGTCTCCTTGAGTTGAGCTAGTCGGTCCTCAATGGATAGCAAAGTTGAGGGTTGGGACGAGGTCGAGGGCTAGGTCAGAGTGAGAGGGTATCTATAGAGTTCCTCAACCGTAAATGGTGGCATCTCCTCTCCTTTGCCGAGAATGATGAGTGGAAAATCATCCTCAGCCTCACCTAGTATGTCTAGATATGGTCCCACTCTCCATGCTAGTTTCCCCTGAACGATGACCTCATATGCACTAGTGTAAGCTAATGCTGACCAATCTCGTCATACGCGCTAAAGGGAGTGGATGTACCTTGTGTCATATCTACCCCTATGGTAGAGAATATGTATGTCAAAATATGGCAATAGGGCATATGAACTTGACACCTAGTGACGAGACTGGATGCATAAATGACATTATGAAATATGTATAATGGGATGTCAATGTCAAGATGCTGACAAAGTGCATATAGGAAGAAGGAATGAGAGGGTCGCATCATCGCAACATTGTGAGGTGTGATTAACAAAATGTATATGGTCAAGACTCCAAACTTGGCCTTCGTGTTCAATTGAGTCACTTTCTTCTTCTTAAGTACTTTTCAAACTAGTTTGACTAGTTCGGTGGTGATTTCATCTTCTTCTGAGTTTGATTCATCTTCATACTCGGGTTCAGTCTGGCGCTTAGGCTTCAACTTCTTGTTCACAAGTTTCCCTGCAAGTAGCATAATACCTTTCTTGGCCCGAGTAGTATTAATTTGTTCATGAAGTTCAAATTTGGAAAATAACTCATCTAATTTAATTTGTGAAAGATCCATATACACTTTGTAAGTATCTACCATGGATGCCCATAAAGTGTTCCTTAGAAATGCATTGAGTGCATACTTGATGATGTCACAATTTCCCACCTTTTACCAATTGCGTGGGGGCAATTGAGGATGTCTTGGAAGCGCACGTGAAGTTGATTTGCTGATTCACCTTCCTGCATTTTTATATTGTAGAGTTTATTTAATATCAAATCATGTTTGCTTACCTTGGTGCTAGAAGTTTCCTAGTGCAGCTCGATCAACTTTTCCCACAGTATATTGTAGAGTGCATGTTGCTTTAGCATCAGCCTTGATCTTCTTCATCAGATTTGTGTCCCAGTTCTCCCATGATATTGGTTTTCTAGTGTCGTCGAAAGAGAGGATGAGGCTTATTTGGATGATTATCCACATCTCGACTTGTGTCTTGAGGTGGTACTCTATTCAGTTCTTCCAGTAACTGAAGTCTTCATCGAAGAAGAGGGGAGGGCGTGCAATACTGTACCCTTCTTGATAGGCCATTTAAAAGAATATTCTTGCACAACAAAAAAACAGAACTCATCCCAAGACTAGGTCTTGGCTTAGTAGTGCAGAATAAAGTATTAATCAAATAAACGATCTCGAGTGGTGTTGCACCAGTTTCAAGAAGAAAACTCGATTGCGATAAAATTGATCGAATCAGAATAAGTACAAGTATGGAATTATAATGTTAAAACAACTTGTAAAATAAAGAATACTGACAACTACAGATCTGAAGAATTATGTCTTTTGTCATCGGAGCAACTTCTGAGCATCGAGGAAGTGTTTTCTGAGCAGCGTTCTGAATGTTGTTTTTTAGCCTCTGGTCGAGTGCTGCTTATATAAGATGTTTCGGGCACCTGGAACCCCTCCGAGTGTCTGGACCACGTGGCTCGGCCAATCGATGTGCTCCACATTAGCTTATGGATGACTTTTGCGGTTCGAGTGCCTGGACTGACTCCAAGCGCTCGGATCGCCAAGGCACCCCAGGCCTGCCCTGGGCGAGGCTGGTCTAGGCGCCCAAACTCCGAGCACCCGAGTTTTTCTGCAAAACAAAGTTAGTGCAGGCAATAAATAATATATAAAATATGAATTTAACAGCCTCTGACTGTCTGGTTCTAACTTTGAGTTTCGCTGAAACTCTAGGTCGAACCGATACTTACTATTCCCTCTTCGGGAGGACATGTCCTCACCTACTCCTCTCAGGAGAGTTTACCTTTTGTCAGATTGGTCCTCCGGACCATCTAGACTATTGCTCAGCATCCGAGACTTCAGGTCTTCATACTGAATATCCGCTCTACGACCCATCCAGACTTCCACCTGGTCCGCGACCACCAGGATTTTCACCTAGAGTCCCTGTCTCTAGGATTTTGCCCAAAGTCTCGACCCGCCAAGACTTCGCCTTGCCTAATCGCAGTTAGGACATTCCATAACCTAGGGTTACCTCCCCTTAGGACCTAGGGTTATCTCCCCCTAGGGTTTTCCACCTACTTAGAATCCACTATAACTTTTGCCTAAGAACACTTAGAATTTTCCTGCAAGCTCATTCACACTTGTTAGACAACAAGTAACGTTAACTTTAAACTCATTGTCATAATCAAAACTTAGGTTCGATCATCTGATACTCCCTACACCAATAATTTTTAAAGGATTTTTAAAATAATTTTAAAAATTATTTTTAAAGATTTTTTAAAAAATATTTTTTAAAATAATTGAGAAATAATTTTTAAAGGGTTTTAAAAAAAATTAAAAAGATTTTTTAAATAATTTTAAAAATAATTTTTAAATGATTTTTAAAATAGTTTTTTTAAAAAACAAATTTTAATTTTAATTTGGTTTTAATTTTAAATTAGTTTTAGGTTAAGTTAAAGTAGTTTTAGGTTAAGTTTAAAGTTAATTTCTAACTTTAATTTTATTATTTTAAATTTAATTTTTATTTTATTTTATTTTTAATTTATTTAGTTATTTTAATTTATTTTATTTTTTATTAAATTTTAATTTATTTTAATTTATTTTTTTTATTTAAATTAGTTTATTTTTATTTATTTTAATTTTAATTTTATTTTAATCCTTAGTCATCTCACCCGATCTATGTTTTCAATCAGGGTATCCTATAATTTTGTGAGATGAGTTAGATTGAATTTTAGGATTGGGTTTAACTTTGTGTTAAATTCAAATTTAGCTTTGGGTTTATCAAATAGACATTCTTCGGATAAACTTCTAAGCTGTGGTGAGTCACTTGAACATCATTAGAGTAACCACGCCTTCGAAGTTTTCCAAATAGTCCTATCCACTGAACTTAATAATAGAACTTTGGTTTAACCAGCTAGGATTGGTAAGGGGTAGCTTCAGTTAATTCCACTAAGCCAAATGCACCAAGTCGAAGTTATATCTTCCTAGACATGCATTGACAAAGCTTCCCTAATCTACTATCATCCAAAACTTCTCCAGTGTCATTGATCAAGTTAAACTTATGTCCCTTTTTGGACTAATCCTAATTACCCATCTGGATAAGTTTATTGATTTTGGATGTGCCAACTAATTTGGAGTCTCCCCTGGGTTATTGACCTCTTTTTTATTTAGGTTTTAGGTCTATGTCGATTATTTTTGTAGTTATAAAAAACTTGATGATAATTTAAATTAGCTTTGTTATTTAATTTGAATTTACTTTTTCTATTTGGGGTTTGAATTGTTTGGCTTTATTTTACATGTTGAGTTTAGGTATGATTTGTTTGATTTTATTCCATTCTTCAGTTTGGATTTTAGCTTTGAAGGTTTATTTTGGTTTAGTTTTGAATTAAAAGGTTAAGTTGGATTTAGTTTTAGATAATGAATTCCATTTTTAGGTACATAAAATTGATTGAGTCCTACTTTCATAGTTAGGCATGCATTGGAACCCAGACTTTAATTAGTTTCTTATTTTGATTTATTAGTGATATAAAGGTTGTGTTAGTTGAGTTGGATTTGTATCCGAGCCCAGATTTATTGTACATAGCTCTTTGTGATCCAAGTATCATGTCAAGATACTTGGATCTAATTGAAAATTTTTCTAGCAGTTCTTTTAGTTCAAGTATTTCACCTTTCAATCTAGAAGTATCCTCCTCAAGTTTTGCAACTTGAGTTAGGATTTTAGGTTGAATTGGCATAACTATTGAGTTTGAATTCAGTTGATCATTAAGTATTTATTTTCATATTTAATTCATTTATTTTATTTTTAGACAGTTAATTTTTTATCTAAACATGCAATGATTTAAAAAAAAATGTCTTGCTAAGTTCAAACTGTACCTCATCAGAACCTTCAGAAACGAGTGTGGACTCGTGGTTTTATTCAAGTTCAGACTTGTCTTCTGATTCACTTTTCGAGTCTGGTTCATAAGCCATCAGTGCGAGATAGTTGGTGTGCTTAGGTTCATCGCCGTCTGATTCTTCGACGGATGATTTGTCCCAAGTTGCTTTAAGGGCTTTTTTCTTTTTGAGATCTGGACAGTCAATCTTGTAATGCCCCTTTTTGTTGCATCTAAAGCATGTGGCGTTCATCTTGTTGTTGCTGGAGTTTGAGGTGGAGTTGATCTTCTACAGGTCCCTTTTAATGATTTTTTTTTCTCCTGATAAACATCTTTCTTACCAGGTTCACCAAGTATTCTTCATCTTCTGAGTCTTAGTCAGACTTAACTTTAGGTTCCGATTTAGTTTTGAACTTTTATTTTGATGTTCCTACAATAAAAGCAACACCTTTCTCGGGTTTGATGTTAGTCTGTTCATGTAGCTCCAATTCATAAAAAAGTTCATCTAACTTTAACTTAAATAAGTTTCTCAAAATCTTATAGGCATCCACGATAAATGCCCACAGTGCATTTCGAGGAAATACATTTAGAGTGTACCTTATGAGATCTCGGTTCTCCATCTAGTGGCCGATTGTATGAAGTCCGTTGAGGATGTCTTTTATCCTCGTATGTAGCTGACTGACAGCCTCACCTTCCTGCATTTTTATATTAAATAATTTATTTAAAAATAGATCCTTTTAGTTATCTTTATGTCGTTGGTTCCCTCGTGTAGTTCTATGAGTTTGTCCTATAACATCTTTGTATTTTCGTGTGGGATGACACAGTTTAGTTCCTCCTTTGTTAATCCACACTGGATTGTGTTGAGGGCCTTGAAATCGATCTGGCCTTTTTCTTCATTTTCGAATTCTAATTTTCTAAGTCTATTTGAATTCTGGTCTTATGGTCGACTAGCGCCTTATATCCTTTAGTGACGTTGAACCACTAGTCATAATTAGTCTTCAGATACATGTCTATTTGTCTCTTCCAGTAGGGGAAGTCATCTCCATTAAAGAAAGGGGGATAAGCAGTACTATATCCCTCAAGTTGGGTCATTTAGCACTGTAGATAGAAAATTTAAAAAAGGTACCAAGACTTGGTCTTAGATTAGTACAGTTTGAAGTAAAAAATAAATATTGATGACTCGAGTGGTATTGCACCAACTTCAACTAAAAATCGAATGAGAAAGAGTTATTTGAAGAGGCAAAATTTACCAATTCAAATAAAGTATGAAAAATTGAAATCTGAAAAGAAAATAAAGCAATCGACCCAGGCTTGATTAGTGGTTGCACCAATTCAGAGCAAAATCTACTCTGATACCACTTATTGGATCGAGTCGCACATGAGAGGGGGGAGAGGTGAATCACGTAGTTTTAAAAGCTTATTCTTTTTTAATCTTAAAAGATAAGTACGCAGCGAAAAACTAAGAAGAAAGAGAACACAAGAAAACACGGTCGATTTACTTGGGTAATTTACTATCAATGGATAATTTACTAAAATACCTCTTCCGGTACCTCCGGAAGAAATAATTGAGTACAAAGAAAGTTAGAAAAAGTGTAATACCCTGCACTTGTTCTTTTGTGGTACTTAATTACAAAGAAATAACTTTGTTATCGACACGCATGTATTGAAGTGAGAGCGCTCATGTGTTGGTGTCAGTCTGCCAACTATGATCGGAAGTCCTCGTAGCAGTAGTCGGGCACAGCAGATTCGTAGCAGAGTCACAGTAGTAAGTTGGAGCACTAGGAACTTCAAACGGAAGCGTAGTAGCTCGTATATTAGTTGTCTTGTGAAGCTTGGTCGAGACTACCTTATAAAGGGCATGGAAGGCGCCTTCCATAGCCATTGAAGGCACCTTCAATGTGGTAAATTTGATCCCGACTTTGCTGCGCCTTATCGATGACGAGGTCTGAAATTTATCCCTTGGAAGAGGCCTTCAAGCCATTGAAGGTGCCTTCCATGTGTTAGAACTCCAAGGTTGTTTTGATATGATCAAACAAGTTAAGTTAGGTCCTGTTTGTTTTAACACTTGTGTATAAGTGTGCAGGAGCTTAGGAGCACAGGAAGTCGAGCGGAAGACGCGGCTAGCGAGAAGAACGGTACGGGGAGAGAGCCGATGGGCTCGGTGCGTCCGAGGGACGAGGTGCTGCGGAAGAGTACACCGGTGGGCGAAAAGAATGTACGCGACGTTCAAGGGATGAGAAACTGAGGAGGAAGACTGCTCGAGGAGAAGGCCGGAACTTGCGTTCGGGTGAGCCCTATTCCGGATGGTCGAGATCACCCAAGCAAGTGGAGCCGGAGCGGAAGACCCAGACTGAGGCGAGCTAAACTGGAGCAGAGGGCCCGAACTAAAAAAGTCAACACTATTGACTTTCTTGGTCTGGGCGCCCGAAACCCTTCCGGGCGCTCGAACCTAGATTTTATCTAGATCGCGGTCAAACGCGATCTATGCGAAAAGGGATAAAGTTTTATTCCCTCCAAGCGCTTGAAACCCTTCCAGGTGCCCCGACCAAGGCTATAAATATAGCCTTGATCCAAGAAGCTGATACACAACAAGCAATTGCATATTCAACACTTATGCACTCCTCTTGTTTAGTTTAGCTTCTATTTTCTGTACGTCATTGTTGTAAGAGGCTTCTCCGCCTGAAGGAGATCTTTAGTGTGTATTTCATTCCTTGGATTAACAACCTCCTTGGTTGTAACCAAGTTAACTCCTTTGTCTCTTCTTTTTAATTTATTGTTTTAATAATTTATGCGAGTGTTTCTTTAAAAGTTCGAGAAGGGTTGTGTTTTTTTTTTCAAGGCAATTCACCCCTCTATTGGTTGCAACTCGGAATATTGTACCGGTTCCCCTGTACAAAAATTTTGTACAAGTCAACATTATTGTGTTCTTTAGAAATTAAATTTGGAATCGTAAACAAAAGTTAACATTATTGATTCCAAATTCAATTTATCTGTTCTTAGTGGTTTAGACTTGGATCACAAACGATGCTTAACATTATTGATCCAAATCCACCCATGTTACAAATTCAATTAAATATTAATTTCAAATATCGGCTTCCAGGTTAAACATGGCGAGACACTAGGCTCTCTTGGGTATGGGAGCATCCACCACTTCCTAGACAAAGCCTTTCAATGAAATTTAATATTTAATTTCCTTATAGTAACCCTAGGTTTAACCAAAAAGAACAATCGAATCACAAGTTCAAAAAACAAAAGAAACACAAAATCGAAAACATAAATTCGATTACCTAGATTCATTGACCTCTTGTGTTTGATATTTCAAGACCTAAATAAAAGGATGAACTAGTTATGATGCTGATCCTGTTTGAGAAGCTGGACAAGACGGAGAGACGGGAGAAAAAACCCACTGCTGACGGAGAATAACACCTCTGGAACGCCGATCCGAGAAGCCCAAAGTGGATCCAAGAAGATGAAGCCACAAGAGTGCCCCCTCGATGCAAAATACCAATGGCGATTAAGAGATCCGATCGAAGAACACCTAAATTCGGAGCTCCCAAAGCTTCCTGTGCACAAGAGACCAACCAACACTACCGTCAGTGACCTAAGACTGGGGTGGGAATCCCTGGCTAGGCCCTCCGACACTCAAGTCAATGATCTCTTTCAGTGTGGAAGAAGGAGGAAGAAGATGAACAATAGTCCTAAATTAGGGTTATGAGTGTACGCAATGATGTGAACTTACCTTGCCAACGGAGAGGATTCCCCTTTTTATACCACTTCATATAACCTCCGTAGTCATGAAGTGGACCCCGGTTTGTTAGAGTTTGTTATGAGATGATGTAAGCTGTGTACTTATGGTGAATGACTTTTTAAGGAATCTTCTTCGTACCCCAGATGTACCTTCTTTGTTGTCTAGCACCTGCAAAACGATCTGAAAACACATTTTCTGCCAAAATATATAACACTGGTTATGCAATCGTATACTGCAAACATATTTAGGAAACTACTTTATTTGTAATATCACTTCTCTATCTTACCAATTCTTTTTCAAAGTGTTCTTATCCTTCCTATTCACCCCTCCTGTTTTTGCTACATCAAAGATAGTTTAATGTACTAATGTTTCTTGTCTCAGTTGGAACTGGGCCCAGTTAGGTTTGATCAATTATTATTACCCCTCACGAGGTTCCTGGGGAAGTGCTCGTCCAAGCTCCTTTATTTATTATTTTAACTAGCATTGGGCTATATTTTATCAAATATCTTTTCAAGCTATTAGTCAACCCGACTAATATTAACTTTCCTTCTTGGGGGCATGTCTCGGTCAATACTAGTCTACTCGCTCGGAAGTATATCCCGGCCGATATTAGTCTACCTCCTTTAAGATATATGCCAATTGATATGGGTCTTCCTCCTTGGAGGAATATCTCGGTCAATATAGATATACCTCCTTTTGAGGTATATCCCGACCGATATTAGTCTACCTCCTTTGAGGTATATGCCAATTGATATGAGTCTTCCTCCTTGGAGGCATATCTCGATCGATATAGGCATACCTCCTTTTGGGGCATACGCCAATTGATATGGGTCTTCCTCCTTGGAGGCATATCTCGGTCGATATAGACATACCTCCTTTTGAGGTATATCTCGGCCGATATTGGACTACCCCCTTTGGGGCATACGCCAATTAATATGGGTCTTCCTCCTTGGAGGCATATCTCGGTCGATACAAACCTACCTCCTTTTGAGGTATATCCCGGCCGATATTAACCTACCTCCTTTGAGGTATATGCCAATTGATATGGGTCTTTCTCCTTGGAGGCATATTTCGGTCGATACAAACCTACCTCCTTTTGAAGTATATCCCGGCCGATATTTAGCCTACCTCCTTTGAGGTATATGCCCATTGATATGGGTCTTCCTCCTTGGAGGCATATTTCGGTCAATATAAACCTACCTCCTTTTGAGGTATATCTCGGCCGATATTAGCCTACCTCCTTTGAGGTATATGCCAATTAATATGGGTCTTCCTCCTTAGAGGCATATTTCGGTCGATACAAACCTACCTCCTTTTGAGGTATATCCTGGCCGATATTAGCCTACCTCCTTTGAGGTATATGCCAATTGATATGGGTCTTCTTCCTTAGAGGCATATTTCGGTCGATACAAACCTACCTCCTTTTGAGGTATATCCCGGCCGATATTTAGCCTACCTCCTTTGAGGTATATGCCAATTGATATGGGTCTTCGTCCTTGAAGGCATATTTCGGTCGATATAAACCTACCTCCTTCTTCCTCCTTTGAAGGCTTACCTTGGTCGGCCCTTGCTTGGACTCCAAGCTTGGCTTGGCCGGCCACTTAAGGATGGGTAAGAAGGTAGGTATAGGTGGGTATAAGACTTTATAACTAAGAGGCTACGACAGGGACCAAGAGAAGGAATTGGTTTTGGTCTCCCGATGAACTTGAGCTTCCCATGTTCACCTCGAACACCCAACTCAAGTTCATCAATAATATCTCATTCCACTAAAAAGTTATTATTGAACTACCGCACCAATCCCATATTACTATATGGGCTCCTTCTTATCGTGAGTGTGTTAGTCTCCCTTTGTTTAAGATATAGAATGTCCATTAATTAAATGAGTTACTAACAACTCACTTAATTAATATCTAATTCCAAGAGTAGTATCATTCAACTTCATCATCATGTCGGACTAAGTCCACCTGCAGGGTTTACATGACAATCCTTATGAGTTCCTCTTGGGGACATCATCAACCAAGATTTTTAGGACACAGTTTCCTTCTATAATCAACAACATACACTATAAATAATATCATTTCTCAACTTATTGGGTCTATTGATTTATCGAACTAAATCACACCCTTTGATAAATTAAAGAAATAAATACTAAATATATGCGCTTGTTATTATATCAGAATTAAGAGCACACACTTCCATAATAACAAAGGTCTTGTTCTTTTATGTAGTCAGTATAAAAAGAGCTTACCTTAAATGGTCCTGCTCAATACACTCAAAGTGTACTAGTGTAATTTTATAGTCAAGATAAACTAATACCAAATTATATTATGACTATTCCAATAGTTTGTTCCTATCCATCTTAGTCGTGAGCTATTGTTTATAATTTATAAGGAATTGATAACATGATCTTCTGTGTGTGACACCACACACCATGTTATCTACAATATAAATTAATTAAACAACTACGCTTAGTATATAAATGTAGACATTTGACTAATGTGATTCTTATATGTTTATACAAAAAGCTAGACTGTTAGTATACACTCTAACAATCTCCCACTTACACTAAAAGACTATGCTGCCATATACCCTGTCATGCATCTGATTCCCAACCCTTCAACATGTCCATCAAAAGCTCTTGCCTTAAGGGCCTTAGTGAAAGGATCTACCAGGTTATCATCTGATGCAATCTAAGCGGCAACAACTTCTCATCGTTATACGATGTCTCGTATTGGGTGGTACTTGCGCTCTATGTGTTTGCTTGCCTTATGGGCTCGTGGTTCCTTCGAGTTTGCTACTGCACCACTTATTATCACAATACACTGTAATAATTTTTGGGCAAACCAGGAATCACATCTAAGTCCATCATGAAGTTTCTGAGCCATACAACTTCAATGTCTACCTCAGAGGCTGCCACATACTCAGCTTCCATGGTGGAGTCCAAAAAGGATCTATGCTTATCACTCCTTCATTGTTATGGCTTTACTTCCTAAAGTAAACACAAACCCCCGAGGTCGACTTACTATTGTCCCTATCTGATTGTAAGTCAAAATCCGTGTATCCCATAGGAAGCAAATCATCTACCTTGTAAACTAGCATATAATTTCTAGTCCCTCTAAGGTACTTTAATATATGCTTTACGGCAATCCAATGTCCCGGTCCTGGGTTACTTTGATATCTGCTAACCCTGCCCATGGTAAAACAGATATCTGATCTCGTGCATAACATACATTAGGCTTCCTATAGCTGAAGCATAAGGAACTGCCTTCATTTCTTCTATCTCTTTTGATGTCTTCGGAGACATCTCTTTAGATAAATATACTCCATGCCCAAAAGGTAGAAAAAATCTTTCATGGAGTCTTGCATGCTAAAATGAGCTAGGATAGTATCGATATATGAAACTCGGGATAAGTACAACATTTTTTTCTTGTGATCCTTTGATCTTGATAATATGTGTGCATTCACCTAAGTCCTTCATATCGAATTTCTTGAACAACCATACCCTTACTTCCGATAACACTTTGATATTGTTTCCAACTATCAAAAAAGTTATCTACGTATAGTACAAGAAATACCACCACGTTTCCATCACACTTCTTGTATACACAAGACTCATCCGGACACTGAATAAATCCATACGACTGGATTACTTCATTAAATCAGATGTTCCAAGACCTTGAAGCTTGCTTCAGTCCATAAATAGACCGATTGAACTTACATACTAGATGCTCTTTGTCCTTTGCAATAAACCCCTCTGGTTGCTTCATATGGATGTTTTCTTCAAGACTTCCATTAAGAAAAACTGTCTTGACATCCATTTACCACACCTCATAATCCATATGAGCAGCAATAGATAAGAGTATCCGGATAGACTTAAGCATAACTACTGAAAATGTTTCCTCATAATCGATTCCCTCTTTCTGAGTATACCCCTTCGCAACAAGCCTTGCTTTAAAGGTTTCCACCTTCCCATCTATCCCTCTTTTCCTTTTATAGATCCACTTACATCCAATAGCTTTTACACCATTTTATGGTTCTACTAGCTCCCAGACTTTGTTAGAATACATAGATTCTATTTCTGAATTCATTGCTCTTTGCCAAGATTCTGCATCTATATCTTGGAGTGCTTCGTCATATGTTCAGGGATCAGGTTCATGTTTACATGGGACCAAGTCCGACATCAGGTTCATGTTTACCTGGGACCAAGTCCGACGACTCTCCCAAAAACATAAATCTTTTAGGTTGCCTAACAACCCTCCCACTACGACGAGGCACTGTCTGTTATTGTGTATCATTTGTGATACGTGTTGCAGTTTCTTGTGATATTTCATCTTGCACTATTGGTACTAAAGTAGACATGCCCTCTCTCATTTCTTTTAAAACAATTTCACTCATGGGCTTATGATTTATTATATAATCTTCCTCTAAAAATCGAGCATTGGTGCTAACAATGATCTTCTGATTTTTAGGATTATAAAACAAACCACCTTTCGTTCCTTTAGGATATCCTATAAACAGACAAACTTCTGTACGTGATTCCAACTTGAAAGTATCTCCCTTTAGCACATGTGCTGGACTACCCCATATCCGAATATGACTCAGACTAGGCTTACGCCCATTCCACAATTTCATGGGAGTAGAGGGTACTGATTTAGAAGGTACCATATTCAGAATGTACACTGCTATTTTCAGAGTATATCCCCAAAACAAATCTGGTAATTCTGAATAACTCATCATTGATCTAACCATTTCCATAAGAGTTCTATTCTTTCTTTCTGCCACACCATTCTGTTGGAGTGTACCAGGTGCAGACAATTGGGATTGAATCCCAGCCTCTGATAAGTAATTCCTAAACTCTCCAAAGAGGTACTTGCCACTACGATCACACCGTAGTGTCTTGATACTTTTACCATGACATTTCTCCACATCAGCCTTGTACTCTTTGAACTTATCAAAGCATTCAAACTTGTGGCGCATTAAGTAAATGTACCCGTATCTCGAATAGTCATCTATAAAATAGATGAAATATTCGAAACTACCTCTTACCTGGATAGTTATAAGACCACACAAATCAGAATGAACTAGTTCCAACACATCTTTGGCTCTATACCCCTTGGCCTTAAAAGGTCTCTTGGTCATTTTTCCTTTCAAGCAAGATTCATAAGTTGGAAAGTTTTCCAACACTAATGAACCCAAGAGTCCTTTGAAACCTACTCAAGTTAATATGACCAAGCCTTAGATACCAAAGATATGTTTGGTTCATTTTCGAAGGTTCTTTTCTCTTATTAGATTTAGAAGATGTGTTTTCATTTGTTGCATCGTGGGAGTTATTGGATTTAGAGTCAACGAACATACCAGAACATATAACTTCTGTATTTATCTTGATAACACCTTTGCTATCATAAATAGACATAATATCCATCCTTATATTATTTAGTAACTGAAATCAAGTTCTTTCTAAAACTTGGTACGTAAAGACAATTTCTTAAAACCAATATTTTATTCCTATAAACATCTCCCACTGCAACAGCTGCTACTTCTGTAGCATTGCCCATGTAAACAGTGATTTCTCCTTCGTGTAGTTGTCAGGTTTCCTGGAACTCCTGTAATGATTTATAGACATGATCAGTGGTTATTATATCTACACGTCAGGTATCGGTAGATAACACTACTAAACATGTTCCGACTACTAGAGAATAAGATATACCTATATTGTTCTCTTCCTACGAGGACAGTCCGCCTACAAATGTCCAGACTGCTTGTAAATGAAGCACTTGTCTTTCAGCTTCTTCATTCCTACTTTTAGTCCAGTACCTAGAGATCATACAGTCTTGCCTGTCAGCCTGATTCTAGTGTCCGAAGAGTTCCTTGAGATTGTACATCATGTCATGGCCAGTAGGCATGGTCTGATGTTGATGTTGCCTCACATTTGATATAAAAGCCAAATGTAACTCCACGCCATCACATTTGATCATACAGTCTTGCCTGTCAGCCTGACCCATTTTTTATAATACTCAATCTCCTCTTCACTAGAATCACTATTAGGCACATTATGACAGACCTCCATTAGTACAAACTTATAGCTTACAGCAGTTAAGACAATATCCAGGTTTCTTTTCCGATCTATGTAGTTGGGACCAGTAAGTTTGTTCTCTTTTAGTATAATAGACAGTGGGTTGAAAGTCATCCTAAGAATCACAAAATAAACTTTTGGTTAAGACTCTAAATTTAGAATAATATTGATTCCTCAAACAATATTATTTAAATTTACCAACACCTCAAAACACCGTGAATTTTGCATGCCACATCAATGTGGACGTATACAAAATCAAACATTTGTAAGAGGAGGATCTTACCCATTAATTTTATTATCTTATCATCCTAACTTTATGACAAATAAAATTAATAGTTGGTATTCCTTTGGTCACATAAATAATAGCAGTGACTCCTTTGGTCACACACAGAAGATCATGTTATTAATTCCTTATAAATTATAAATATTAGTTCACGACTAAAATGGAAAGAAACAAACCATTGGAATAGTCGCAGTATAATTTGGTATTAGTTTATCTTAACTATAAAATTACACTAGTACACTCTGAGTGTATTGAGTAGGACTATTTAAGGTAAGTTCTTTTTATACTGACTGAATAAAAGAACAAGACCTTTGTTATTATGGAAGTGTGTACTCTTAATCCTGATATAATAACAAACACATATATCTAGTATTTATTTCTTTGACTTATCAATGGGTGAGATTTAGTTCAATAAATCAAGAGGCCCGATAAGTTGGGAAACGATATTACTTATGATGGATCGAAAGCGCTAGAGGGGGGGTGAATAGCGCTCGTGGCTATTTCGTTTTTCGAAATCGTAAATCGTACGTGAAACTAATAGAGTAATAAGCAGCGGAATAAAGACAGTCAAACACAGAGACACAGGGAATTACTTCGTTCGGAGCCTAAGGCGACTCCTACTCGAAGGCCCGCGATCCTTGATCGCTTCCGGTGGGCAACAACTATAATATCGTGAATAAGTACACGGAAATAAGTACAACTGGAATTGAAATAATACCGACAACAAAATAATAACTGAAGCTTTAGGTCGTCGGCGACTGTAACAGCACTTTAGAGTCGTTTCTTGAGCAGCACACAGCAGAAGGAAGGCTTGTTCAATTGTTGTTTTGAAGCTGTACCTCAACACTCTTTTTATATGACATTCAGGGCGCCTGGATCCTTTCCGGGCGCCTGGAGTGTGACGTGGCCAACCAACCAGGATGCTCCACGTGGCGAAGTCGCGGCAGGGATAAAATTTGATCCCGGCTGCCCGGACCTGTTCCGGGCGCCTGGACGTCCGGGCGCCCGGATCCATCCCGGGCGCCTGGACGTCCGGGCGCCCGGATCCATCCCGGGCGCCCGGACCACCTTTTTCCAGCAGGTTCCTCACCTGCAAACAAAGGTTAGTCCGAGCAAAATACCCTGCAAGACAATGTTAGAATCTGATAAAACACAGTAAGGAATAACTGACAATCTTCGGACTGTCCAAGTCTGACTTCAGATTCCCAACCGGAAACCCTAGGTCGACCCGACGCCTACTGTTCTCTCTACGGGGAACGCATCCTCACCTACTCCCCTCAGGAGAGATTACCTGATGCCAGTCCGGTCCTCCATACCGACTGGACTTTCCGCCTAGGGTTACCACCCCTAGGACCTAGGGTTACCGCCCCCTAGGGTTTTTCTCCACCTAGGGTTACCACCCCCTAGGACCTAAGGTTGCCGCCCCTTAGGGTTTTCCTCCACCTAGGGTTACCGCCCCCTAGGACCTAAGGTTACCACCCCTTAGGGTTTTCCCTCACCTAGGGTTACCACCCCCTAGGACCTAAGGTTACCACCCCTTAGGATTTTCCCTTTGCCTAACCGCAGCTAGGACTTTCCTGAAACACTCATTCAAACATGTTAGATCACACACTAACTTAACTTTGAATCCTTTGCCATTATCAAAACTAAGGTTCGATCGTCGGATGCTTCCCGCACCAACAACTGTGTCCTAGTAATCTAGGTTGATGATGTCCCCAAGAGGAGCTCATAAGGATTGTCATGTAAACCCTGCAGGTGGATTTAGTCCGACATGATAATGAAGTTTAGTGGTACTACTCTTGGAGCTAGATACTAATTAAGTGAGTTATCAGTAACTTATTTAATTAGTGGACATTTTATATCTTAAACACAAGGGGACTAATATACTCATAATAAGAAGGAGCCCAAAATATAATTTGGGATTGGTGCGGTAGTTCAATAATAATTCTTTAGTGGTATGAATTATTATTGATGAAATTAAGTTGGGTGTTCGGGCCGAACACGGGAAGCTTAATTTCATCAGGAGACCAAAACTAATTCCTCCTCTTGATCCCTATCGTAGCCTCTTATATAGAAAGAATTATATCCACCAAATACCCACCTTCTTACCCAACCTTAGGTGGTCGGCCAAGCCAAGCTTGGAGTCCAAGCTTGGGCCGGCTAAAGCCAAAGGGTTGAGCCATTGTGGTGGTCAGCCAATGCATGAAGCTCAAGCTAGGTGGGTCAGCCACAAGAAAATAAAAGAATTTTATTTTTTTTAAATCTTTTCTTATGTGGATATCATGGTTTTAAAAGAGAGTTTAAAATTTAAATCTTTCCTTTTATAGCTTTCTGTAAAAGATTAAGTGAAAGGTTTGATATCTTTCCTTATTTGTAGTTAAAAGGAAGATTTTAATTTTTGATAAAACTATCCTTTTTCCTAACCATCTTAATGATTTAAAAGAGAGTTTTAAAATTAAATCTTTCCTATAATAGTTTCTACAAAAGATTAAGAAAAGATTTGATATCTTTCCTTATTTGTAGATTGAGAGAAAGATTTTAATTTTTAAAGATAACTTTCCTTTTTGGAAATCATCCACATGTTTTAATAGAGAGATTTTAATTTATAAAATTTCCTTTTATAACCAACCATGAAGGAAAAATTAATAGAGAAATTTTTATTTTAAAAATTTTTAGAAACAAATAAGGAAGTTTTAATTTTGTGTTTAAAACTTGCAGAGCATGTGATGTGGTCGGCCATAACATGGGTTAAAAGGAATTTTTTAATTAAATTTTCCTTATTAACCTATGGCAAGGAATATAAGGAGATTTTAATTATAATTAAATTTCCTTATTTTCCAAGACCAAGTAATATAAAAGAGAGGGTAGAGGTGCCTCACCTTACAACACATATTCTATTATTCCTCTCTCTTTTCTTCCTTGGTGTGGTCGGCCCTATTCTCTTCTCCTTTCTTCTTCTTGTGGCCGACCCTCAACATCTCTTGGAGCTCTTGTGGTGGCCGCATTTTGCTTGGAGAAGGAGAGAAAGGAGGCTTTGCTCTTGCATCCCTTGGAGCTTGAAGGTTGGTGGCCAAAACATAGAAGAAGGAAGTTATCTTGATGGTTCTCATCTCGGTAGATCGTTGCCCACACAACGTCCGAGATAAGAAGAGGAATACGGTAGAAGATCAAGAGGTTGTTGCTTACAAAGAAAGATATAATTAGTAATTATTTTCCGCATCATACTAGTTTTCTTTGTATAGTTTTTGAAATACCAAACACAAGAGGCATATGACTCTAGTTTTCGAATTTGTGATTCGAGTTTGCATTTTTTTTTTATTTTTTCAAATTTGTGATTCGATTGTTCCTTTTGGTTAAACCTAGGGTTATATAAGGAAATTAAATATTAGATTTCATTGAAAGGCTTTGTTTAGGAAGTGGTGGATGCTCCCATACCTAAGAAGGCCTAGTGCCTCACCATGTTTAACCTGAAAGCTGATTTCTTAATTTAATATTTAATTGAATTTGTAACATGGGTGGATTTGGATCAATAATGTTAAGCATCGTTTGCGATCCAAGTCTAAACCACTAAGAACAGATAAGTTAAATTTGAAATCAATAATGTTAAGTTCCGTTTGTGATTCCTAATTTAATTTCTAAAGAAACAATAGGTTGTTAGTATAGGTTCAAGACTTGTACAAAATTTTGTACAGGGGAACCGATATGATATTCCACATAGCAACCAATACCTTTTACCTTGTAAGTTGTGTTAGTCCAAAACTAAAACATCTAACCTACAAAACAAAGTTAGCATAGTGATAATAAGAAGTAGTAATTAGCACCTATCCTCTTAGAACTAGTCAAGGTCTCAGTTTAGGAATTCAAAATAGACCTAACTTGGACCAATACCAAGTGTCCCTCAATCGGGACGTGTCCTCACGGAGTCACTCTCCTCCAGTGATTTACCTTTACTTACCAACTTATAGTCAGTTGACTAACCTTTTGACTCACTAGGTTTTCATGCCAATTGTCTGGTTCATAGATCCAATTGGAGTTCTGCCGGTTGTCTGGTCCCACGGACCCAACCGGACTTCCTACCCAATATTCAATTGGGCCATTGACCTGTCCAGACTTCGCACCAGCTATCCGGTCCCATAAACCTAGTTGGATTTTAGTCTGGTGTCAGGTCCTTCAGACCATCAATTCCTACACACTTGGTAAAGTAATCAGATCACCAAAAATACCTAACTTAACTCACTTATCATTCATCAAAACTTGAGTTAGACTGTTAGTGCAAACTGCACCAACATGGGGTACTTACAAGTAGTGCTGATTTCAAAATTCAACAACACAGGGTTGATTTTCTTGTTGTTGTGTGTTGCTAATTTTTGAAAATCAACAACACAGAAACACAGAAAATCAACCATGTCTTGCTGATTTCTAAAAATCAACAGCATAACTTTTCACTATGTTGCTGAAAATTAGCAACACCATGTGTTGCTAAATTTCAAAAACAGCAACATAATGGTGTTGATTTAGAAAACTAGCAACACAATGGTATGGATTTTGGTCAAAATCTATTATGTACTTGGACATGTCCAATTGGATCTATTTTATATTCTGAGGATACAAGAAGTCCAACGACCTCCTCCATTGCTTATTTTGGCTTCTCTATAGGTGTTAAAATGTTATTAAAAGAATTAGCTTTAAATCATAACGTTAGCCTAATATATAATCATATCAAGCCCAATGTGAGTATGATATAAAATCATATCAGACACACTGTTGGCTTGAAATAAGTAATAGAGAGCACCGTTAGACTCCTTACAGCCTCAGAAATTCACAGGATCTAAAATGGATCCAATCGGACCTGTCTAATTCCATTAGTGAATTTCAGTCAAATAAACAATGTTGTTGTTGGTTTTCAAAAATTAGCAATGCCTTCGAAAGTTATGCGAAAACATAGAGTGTTGCTAATTTTTTCAGCAACAACACAGAGTGTTGTGTCTTTGTTGCTAGAATATTTTATTAACATAGACAGACGATGTTGTTGGAATCTTTCCAGCAACACACTGTTGTGTATATATGTTGCTAATTTTTTCAGCAACACTCTTATTGCTGATTTTAGAAATCAACAACATAAACACATGGTGTTGCTAGAATTTTTTCAGCAACACAGACATACGGTGTTATTGGAATTTTTTCAGCAACATGGAGCGTTGATGATTAACATAGAGTATTACTGATTTTTTTAGCAACATAAATGAATAATGTTGTTAGAATTTTTTCAACAACACAGATATATGGTGTTGCTGAAATTTTTTTAGCAACACTCAGTGTTGCTGATTAAGATAGAGTGTTGTTGATCACCAAAAATTAGCAACACAAAGTGTTGCTAAAAAAATTCCTGCAACATTGTGTGTATGTGTTGCTGACTTGTTGAATTTTTTTCGGATGAATAGGAAAAATAAAGAGAGAGAGAGAGAAAGAGAGAAGTAAAAAAGCAAAGGAGAAACAATTTTGTTTGGACATTTCCAACACAGAAAATTAGCAACACACCAACACAGAAAATTAACCTGTGTTGTTGATTTCTAAAAATCAGCCACCACTTTTCACTGTATTGCTAATTTTTAAAAATCAGTAACATTATGAAGTATAAACTTCAAATCACTTTTTACGGTCTTGTTGATTTCTGAAAATTAGCAACATAGTAAAAAGTGATTCAGAATTTTTTTGGATTAACATTAAAAAGAAAATCAACAACACAATTTTTTTAAAGATTTTTTTCATCATTGTATTGATGATTTTTAAAAATCAATAACACAACAATGCTAATTTTTGAAATCAACACTATTGTGTTGCTGGTTTTAGAAATTCTGCAACACAATGGTGCTGATTGCTTGCCTATATGTAGAGAAGAGAGAAAATAGGAGAAAGTTTACATGCAATATTTATCAGATGAACAATAAAAGGAAGAAAGAGACTACATTGTTTGGATATTTACAAAACCATATACGTGTTTAGGGAAAACGCATGTTCCCCTATGTTGTTTGGTAAATTGCCGCTAAATTTTCATCTCAAAAGAACCCCTTTTCGTAAATTAACCATGGGATTCCTTTCTTGTGAAGATACCCTCTCTTGTCTCTCTCCTCTTGTGTGAAATTTTAACTAAATAAAAATTATAAAATAATAATATTAATAATAAATTTTAGTTGAAATTTAATGTTAAAAATATAGTTAGATATGTATAACCACCCGTAAAATTTAATATTTCTTAGCAATAATATTTTTAAAGCATTGATTATTTTTTACATATTAACTATATTTTAACACTTACGTTTCAATTTTTTTTTTTAACTAATCCGGAGATAGTTCTTCTCTTTTGATTCATCTATCGAATAAATTTAAAAGACAATACACTTAAGCTCTCTTTACATAAGAAAATATGACAATTTATCAAAGAGTACATGTAGAGATCTAAATTTATCAAAAGGCGTATATTACTTTGGTATTTACCAAAGAACGCACCTTTTTAAGTGAATTTCCTATTTTATCCTTCTGACAAATCTGACTTTTTTTTAACTCTCGTTTCTCTCTCTCTCTCTTCTATTTACTTTCTCCTATGCATGCAACCAATCTAATTTTTCCTCTCTGCTCTTCTCTTTCCTAGATTTTTTTTCCCATGTGTGCATGCATAACATAGGCCTAATATATAAATCATATCAGACCCATAACGTTTAGAGTTTAGTTGATTTTTTGATAACATTAGAATACATTTGGAGGAGTCGAAATAATCGATAGATGACATATTTGAATTCTTTGCAACCTCATAAATCAACAGAGACTGATCCATTATTTATTTCAGCTTCTACGGAGGTGTAAAATTGTAATAATGATGAATTGACAAAAATCCTCATGCGTGGGCCTGATATGAATTATATCAGGCCCAACGTATGGGGATTGTTTTGCTGATTATTTTTTATTATATTTTAACATCTTTTAGAGGTTGAAATAAATAATAGATAACATATTTGAACTCCTTGCAATATTAGAAATCCACAGGAACTGAAATGGGTGCAATCGGAGCTCTCTAGGTCCATCAATGGATTTTGACCGAAACCCACTTATCAACCTAGAGACCTCAGATTACAACCATTTCAAGTCCTGTGGATTTCTAAAATTACATGGAGTCCAAATATACTCTCCATTGTTATTTTTGACATTCCTAGTGGTGGACCAGAGGTTTTAAAAAACTTAAATTTCTCTTTCTTTTTTTTTTTCTTTTTTCCTTTTTTTCTGTTGCTAGGCCTGATATGGGGAGATATCAGGCCCACTAACAAAAAAGGAAAAGAAAAAAGAAAAAAGAGATTTAGGTTTTTCAAAACCTCTAGTCTACTACTAGGAATGCCGAAAATAACAATGGAGAGCATATTTGAACTCCTTGCAATTTTAGAAATTTTCAGGACCTGAAATGACTGTAATCTGAGGTCTCTAGGTTGATTAGTGGATTTTGACCAAAATTCATTGATCGACCTAGAGACCTCAGATTGTAGCTATTTTAGGTCCTATGGACTTCTAAAATTGCAAGCAGCCAAAATATGCTCTCCATTGTTATTTTCGGCATTCCTAGTAGTGGATCAGAGGTTTTGAAAACCCTAAAATGTATGGGGATTATTTTGCCAATTTTTTCTTATTATATTTTAATATCTTTTAGAAGTTGAAATAAATAATAGATATCATATTTAAACTTCTTGTAACATTAGAAATCTACAGAAACTGAAATAGGTGCAATCGGAGCTCTCTAGGTCCATTAGTGGATTTCTGACCAAAACTCACTAATGGATCTAGAGAGCTCCGATTGTAGTCATTTTAGGTCCTGTGGATTTCTAAAATTACAAGGAGTCCAAATATGCTCTACATTGTTATTTTCGACATTTCTAATGGTGGCCTAGAGGTTTTGAAAAACCTAAAACGTATGAGGATTATTTTGCTGATTCTTTTTTATTATATTTTAACATCTTTTAGAAGTTGAAATAAATAATAGATAGCATCTTTGAAATATCAGAAATCCACAAGAACTGAAATGAGTGCAATCAGAGCTCTCTAGATCCATTAGTGAATTTTCACCGAAACCCACTGATCGACCTAGAGACCTCAGATTACAGCTATTTTAGGTCCTGTGGATTTCTAAAATTACAAGGAGTCCAAATATGCTCTCCATTGTTATTTTTGGCATTCCTAGTGGTGGACTAGAAGTTTTGAAAAACCTAAATATCTCTTTCTTTATTTTTTTTCCCTTTTTTTTGTTGTTAGGCCTGATATCTCCCCATATCAGGCTCACATTGGGCCTGATATAGGGAGATATCAGGCCCACATTGGGCCTGATATCTCTTCGTATAAGGCCCAATAACAAAAAAAAAAGAAAAAAAAAAAAGAGAGAGATTTAGGTTTTTCAAAACCTCTGGCCCACCACTTGGAATGTCGAAAATAACAATGGAGAGCATACTTGGACTCCTTGCAATTTTAGAAATCCACATGACCTAAAATAGCTGTAATCTGAGGTCTCTAGGTCGATCAGTGGGTTTCGGTTAAAATTCACTGATGGATCTAGAGAGCTCTGATTGCACTCATTTCAGTTCTTGTGGATTTCTAAAATTGCAATGAGTCTAAATATACTCTCCATTATTATTTTCGACATTCTTAGTGGTAGACCAGAGATTTTGAAAAATCTAAATATCTCTTTTTTTTTCTTTTTTTTCCTATTGTTTGACTTGATATCTCCTCATATCAGGCACACATTGAACTTAATATGGAGAAATATCAGGTCCAACGTAGGTTTAATATCCTATAACAAGTTTGAGAAAAAAAATTTTAAACAAAAAAAAATAAAAAGAGAAGATAAAGAAGAGAACATGCTTTTTGATAAATTTAAATTTCAACAAGCATCATTTAATAAATTACCGAAGAAAATGAATTGCAAAGTCATCGGCAAGCGTGCACAAGGTTGGTTGCACCTTGACATGAGGTTGTTCATGGCCCGCAGTCTAATGAGGCGGTTGTGTAGGGCTGCCCATGTCTCGTGGTTGTGCGAGGTGACCTTGCAAGGCCGCATGAGGCGGTCACATAGTGTCACTCGCGTAGCGTTGTGCTAGGTCACTTGTGCAAGGTTGCATGAAGTGACTGTGCAACTTAGCGCATGACTGGTAAAAAAACAGGAAGGAAAGAGAGGTTCTATGGATAAAAACATAAAAATTGATCCATAAATAAATTTTTGAGTCTATCCATCTATCATTTTACAATAAATAACCAGTGGAAAAGATAAGTAATTTCATACTTTTTCATAAAATAATCATTACGTATTTTACTACTACAATTCATCTATTAGGTATAAAAAATAAAAAATATATATATTATATAATACATGAACATGAGATCAAGTAGAAAATAACGTGCATCAGATTTTTTTTTCAATTTTAAATTTTTTAATTAAAATTTTGTCATTTTATATAAAAGGATTAGCTGGAGTGTTTTAGAAAATTAAAGTAGGAGATATTCTTATAAAAAGGGACTCTTTCTGAATAAAATTTAATATTAGAACCTTTCTTGAATTCGCTTTCGAGGAAAGAATTTAAATGCTTTTTAATATCTAATAATCACAAAAAAAAAAATTATAAAAGGCTTTATGTGATTTCGTTAATTAAAAAAAAATCCTAACTATTAAATCAACCTACTATTTATTTGAAATGAAATAAAATATAAGAATATAAGTTACATATTCAAAATAAAAATTTAACCTATAAAAACATCCTAATAATAATAATAATAATTTTTAAAATAATTAATTATCAAAACCCCTAACTGTAAGACAAACTTAATTAAGTGGAGGACACGGGCTAGAAGAAAAAAAAAAAAAACTCAACCAAGTAACAATCACCAGCAATTGTTGGTTAATGTTTTTCCAGTCAAGAACCCTAAGGAATATGAAAAAACATGCATGATTGTTTCTAAAACATTAACTTCCAGCAGCACGAAATTCTCGTCTAATTTCCCCAATTGCAAAGATCGATGTAAAGATAAAAGAGAAATTCAACTCCTCTTTGAGCTGTTACCTAGCGCCCTTCGCAGCTGTAGGGAAAAATCATCGTCAACATCATCATCGTCCCAGTCATCTTCCCACTGCTGCACAGCTTCTTTACCTTTTTCCTTCTCATCATCCCATTCTGCAATACATGGCAGATGCAGGTCAGTATCCAACTATCCCCAATCCATTCTTATGGATGTTATTTTAACACCAAAGTTACTCGGACATTGTAACAGGAAGATAGTTAAAACTTTGAGATAACTCATCAATGTAAAATTGGTCAACAAAGCAAAGATAGGTATCAGAACACTGCTTGATCAATATTTTACCTACTTGATTATGCTCCTAGAAACTCAATAGTTCAAAGGACATAAAACCTTCTTAACCTGCATCATGGAAATCTAGTTGAAGGCTTATAAAATAAAATGTCTATAGTTCTAGGAAATGATAGTACATAAAAAAAAAAGAAATCTCATTGTTCATTAATGCATGAGTTCAGTTAAATGATAATCTAGCAGTCTAGGCTTCGCCCAACTAATTCTAGAAGTAGACGACCTTCTCCCAGTTTGCCAACTGAGTCAATCCAGAACATAGCTGATACACACTTAGAGGCCGACCTCCAAAATATTCGATTCAAACCCTCATGCCCTACATTTCAATTTCCCTTTATTATTCAAATATATCAACCAAATTATTCAATTTATTCAATTAATGATTTTGCTTGAATAGATTTGTTGGGCACAACAGCTATAATTATTTTTTTATTATTTTCTCGGGAATTTCCTTTTTACTGCAGTTAATATCTTCCTTTAACAAAAAGAAACCCTCATAATTTACCATCTAGACATTAATATGCAAATTAAAAAGATCATTTATTAAGAGTGTAACATCAACTCAAACAAACCAATAAAGTGACTGAAAGAAAAAGAAGATTCTTCAAAATGTTGGCAAAATGAGAATGAAGAAAAAATCATGAGCAATGATGTCAAGTTGCCAACCATAGCATCTGGTTACATTTAGACAAGAGAGCAAGAACATGGAACATTATGTAGAAACCAGCAAGCCAAATAACCAAGAGTAGAAAATGTTTTAGACAAAAAATAAGATGTCAGAAAATCCATGCATTTGTTATATACCGGTGCATGAGTCCCAATAACATAGCTTAGAACCAATGAATCATTTGATCATCCAAGCTCAAAATCTTCTTGACTTAACAGGTCCATCTTCCTTTATATGGTCATATTTCTGAAAATATTTGATCAATATGAAACCATTTCACAAGAGTCACCTATTTCTTTGCATGCCAACTTTTGATGTTGTGCCAGGGGAGAAAATACAAACAGAGATATTAAAGTTTTAATAAAGGCTGAGATGGATTGAAACAAGGGGTTACTTTTATAGGACCAACAAAATCCAAAATCCTAAAAATGCAAATTTGTCCGTTTACCATGACTAGTAAAACAATGATAATAAGGTTTGACAAGATAAATTTTCAAATTTCTGAAAACTAAGAACTTTAGTTTGTTGCTAGTCTCCTCAAGAAAAAAAATTTGACTCGATCAACTGAGAGGATTGAAAATCATGATCAAGCTTTTCTACATCAAACATAGGAAGTGGTTGACTTTTGACACATTGTTGAATCTAAAAGCACATGCATGGTGCCTTTTTGACAAAGCCTGTCTCATGTAATCCAAGTACCATCTATGTCACGAGACCTTTCAAATGAACTAGATAGCATTAAGAGCTTTCATTAGACGGATAGGAGTGTTTATGTATTGACTTTGTTCTCTACCTAAGGTGTTGATCATGATGGGAATTGGAGTGTGGGGATCAGAAATGAAGGAGCATGGACATCAGAACTGATGGAGCATGGACTACAGAACTGATAGGACTGAACACCCAAAACTGAACTAGCATGACCGAACCAATGCTTGAATCTCCATTGACATGGCACTGATCTCTTTATTGAAGATCAGACTAATATTTAATTCAACCCATAGGTCAAGGTAACAAATATTAGTACCAATTTTCCCACATACAAAAGAGTCTGAAGTGAGCTTTTAAAAGATTTTTTAGCAAAGAATTCAAGCTAAATGCATGTAAGAATATAATCTCCTACATTGCATTTCTTACTTTTTACAATGTGCATTCGTGTCAATTTTAAAATGTACATTAATCCTCTTGATATTGGCTTAGTGATATCAGCTTGAATGTCTCAAATACACCCACCAAAACTATCAATGGATTAACATGGCTATGAAGAGTATGCCCAAAAAATATTTTAAAAAAAAAATCAGATCAGTGGTTGGCGAGTTATACATCCATAAACAACTACTAAAGGACATCTAGTAGTTTTTTGTAAAATAATAATAGAATTTGAAAATTAGCAAAATTAGTCACAAATCCTTGAATATAACCTCAGTTTGTGTATCAATTTGCGGAAGAAATGCCAAAAAAACTTAACTTTTCAAAAAAAAAAAAAAAATCAAAAGTAGCTAACAAATTGGAGATCTAACATGAGATATTTATCATTCAATCTAAAAATTTCCTTGGAGAACAATGTAATCATAAGAGATGCATGATAAGTTTTTAGTTTTGCTACATGGAATAAAAAATGTGAAATTATAGTAACCTATAAACCACCACCTAAATGGAATCTTGATTTTGTTTGATCTTAGATCATTCATGGATCAACTCTAAGTTTCTATTTTTTTACACAAATCATGAATGAACTCACTTGATACATCTAAGATACGATACCGCGGTGTATGTTGTTTAGAGATGATATTGTTTTAGTATATAAGACACATGAAACAGTAAATGCTAAACTCGAATCTTGGGAGGGGGAATGGTAGAAGTGGAACGTTTTAAGCTTAGTAGAGTAAAGACAAATTTAAGTTTAGTAATATTAAACATATGAGACAATTATTAAGATTGGAGATGGCGAGTTGTTGTAACTGAAAATTTTAAATATTTAGGATTATTTTTGTAAAAGGATGGAGAGATTGAGAGATATCTTATATAGAATACAAACGAGATAGTTGAAATGAAGGAGAGCGTTAGGTGTTGATCGTAAAGAACTTCTAAGACTAGTTTTATAAAGTTTTACAAAATAACGGTTAGATCTGCTATGTTATATGGAGCTGAGTATTGGGTTATTACTTGAGCACATAAGCAAAAGATGATAGTTACAGAGATGAGGATATTAAGTTGGATGTGAAGACACACAAGGATGGATAGGATAAGAAATAAAAATATTAGAAAGAAAGTCGAGGTTGTACCTATTGAGAGAAAACTTTGGAAGACACGTTTAGGATGGTACCAATATATATTTAGACGGCCAATAAATGCTCCAGTTAGGTAATGTGAAACTACGACAAAAATGCATATCAAACGAGGAAGAAGAACATCAAAAAAGATTTGGTTAGCTGATAAAATTCATTTAAATATAAGTGATGATATAGTAGGAGATGGAGCCCAATGGTGTAGAAGAATTCATATAACTAACCCCACCTAGTGGAATAAGACTTGATTATTGTTGTTGTTAAGTCGTTCAGAAAAATCTATCCAAAAGTCTTTCCTTAAGAATGACAAAAAGAACCAATCAATTACTAGAGCAATAGTCTTATCTTTTCAAAGTAACAGACTAGCAAGGCCACTTATGTAATTCCAATAATAAAATCACTAAGTAATGTTTGAAGCATGGTTTATAAAATTGTGATCCGAATCATAGGATCGTATGATCCTACGATCCGAAAGTAGGAAATCGATCTGGATCAATCAAGGATCGGTTTCGTAGTGGAATCAAAACAGAATCGACGGAATCGATTTGGATGCCACTGGAACCAAGCTTCTTCGTCGATGTCTCAGCCGACAGTGGCAGCGGAGGGGACGTGAGGAGGCGACGCCGACGGCTTGTGGAGGAGGGGGATGAAGAGGGGAAGGCGTTGACCGACGGAGGACAGCGGCAGCATGCGCGAGCATCGCGGATGAGGCCGTGAGGGGAGCTGCGACAACGAATCCTTGGACGAAGAGGGGAAGGCATCACTGGCAGTAAACAGCGGCGATGACATGGATGCGTAGTGAAACAGAGGGGAGAAGTGGCAACGAGCAGCGCTTAACAAGCGACGAGAGGCGAGTGATGGGTGAGGAGAGAACGCACGTAAGTAAGGAGAGAAAGAGGAGACAACCCAGTAGTTAGGTTTTTAATTGAATTTTAATTAATTAATTCAAACAATTCCTAACGTTTAAACGGGCTTTTTCAAACCCTTATCAAATTATCCTATTAAATATATATAAATTTATTTTAAATTTAAAAAATTATAAATAAATTTTATTTATTTATTATATATTTTCAACTTATTATTATCATTAATATTATTATTACTTTAATTTAAAATAATTTTTAATCAAATATCAGATTGATTTAGTTTTCATTGATCAATTTAATCATCCTATCAAATAATAAATTAAATTTAAAGGGTTTTTTATAGGATCGTACGATTCTACAATCTAATCTTGACCGATCCGATTCTGACCCCAAATTGATCCTGCGTAGGATCGCGATCCTACAAACTATGGTTAGAAGAATACATAGGTGTATATCCATTAATAGTAGCCAACTTTAGTTACATCCATCTAATCATGTGTTAGCTAGAGCCCTAGAGCCAATCATTTGATGATTGTATTTTGGACTTATTGTATCATATTCCATATATATAAAGACATTTGGATTTTGGTTATTATACTTACTTGTATTTGTGCCAAATAAACTAAGTATAATAATGTCCTTGAGTAGATGGTTCTCACCTATATCAATCGGTTAGTTGAACCGATAGTGAGATGATATAGGGAACACTACTCTTAATCATTCCTAGTCGAGTATTAACATTCAGGGACAATGTTAATGCAATAAGACTAGCATGTAGGTCAACTCGATAACTTGATCTCACAAGTCATGGATATAGAGATATCAAGTTGACACATGGGTATACATTAGAGAATGTATACTGAATGACCCGCCATGAGAAAGTATCATGGATCGTTATATGAGTGTCATATACTTTCTCATGTCGCTATTAGTATGACTACTAGTCCTTAGACCTGAAGTCACCATAGATCCCTACATAAGGAGTTATGTACTTTAGTTTCGTCAAACGTCACCCGTAACTAGGTGAACTATAAAGGCGATTACTGGGTATGTAACAAATTATGCGGAGGGATGTGAGTGATGTAGATGGGATCTATCCCTCCTATATGACGGGAGTGACATCGGTATTCTTAATAGAGTGAGACCACGAAGTGCATGGCCATGCCCAAATGAGTCAATATACGATATTGAGCTCATTTGATTTAGTGAGTCTACTTGGAGTTCAAGATTTAGATTGGTCAGAGGATGACACGGTCTATGCCTCGCATTGATCAATCTAGATGTCTAGGATAGAAGGACACTTGTCATATTTTGTGAGGAGTTACAATTAGTAGTCACAAGGTGATGTCGGATCTCGACATTCTTGTAACTTGGGTAGTAATGATGTGTTGCTAGATACCGCTCATTACTTATGCTCCTAAATGGGTTTAGGGCATTGCCAACGTTACAAGAACCTATAGGGTCACACACTAAGGACAATTAGATGGAGATTAGGTTCATATGATGGACCAAGAGGATTAGATTCATTTGATGAATCAAATTGGATTAAGAGTAATCCTAATTGGGCTAACTTGAGTTGGACTCAAGTTGATTCATGTATTCAATGAGTCTAATTTAGATTATGACTCATTAAATCATCTTAATTTAATGAATTAGATTCATTATATTAAGTTGGCTTGAATCAAATGATTAGATTAGATCAACCATGAAAGAGATTTGGTCAAGTTTGATTTGACTTGAGAGGAAGAGGAAAAGTCAAGTTTGACTTGACTTTATGCCACCTCATTGGTGAGTTGGCATTGATGTGGACCAATGATGAAGCACCACATCATCATGGTTGTCACCTCATGGGAGTTACTAGTGAGTGCCACCTCATGGAGGTTACATTCCCTCTTTGATGACAACTTAATGCATTAATGAGGGGGTTACATTTGGGAAATGTGGTCGGCCACAATTTGAATGAAAATGGATTCATTTTCATTCAAGTGATTATTATTGCATCTTCTTCCTCTTTGAGTTTTTCTTGCTCTCTCCCTCTCCTCTTCTTGCCGTGGCCTATCAAGGTGCTAGCACACCTTTGTTTAGGTCTTCTCCACCTAAGTTGTCCGTGTGGATACTTCTAGAGGACCGTACACTTGACGGTCTAGAGATCCGGCATTTTGGACGAGCGGGATTCACGTAGGACGCGCTTCGAAGGTATAATTCTTCTTCATGTAGATCTAGGAGTAGATCTAAGGTGTAAACTCGTACTCGTATCGTTTTTGAAAAGTTTTCTTCGCACGAGATCCAGTGGCATGGGAGATTCGGGGTTTCCGCGACGCGAAAAAGCGATTTTCGCGGCCCGAAAAATCCAACAGTGGTATCAGAGCCACGTGCGAAGCTTGTACGAGTTTAGTTTGTTTTTTATGAAAAATTAAAGCTACTGTACATTTCTGTAAATTTATGATTTTTATAGTTTTAAGAGTAATATTTCTCGTAGAAGCGAAGCACAATTGTTTATACACTTGTAGGCTTCGACTACCGAGAAGTTTTTCCCAAAACGGCATCGTTTCGACCCAAATCTTTTTGGGACAGCGGGATAAGGTGCTCTTGGATCGCTTAGGAGCAACTCGCGATGGTTAGATCGCGGGTAGGGGTACTGCCCCTAACCCCGCAAGGGGATTTGCTCCGCGATTGCGCCTGAAATCGCTAATCGGGACCGCCGGGAAAAATTTACTCATAAAATCTGTAAAATTATGAAAAATTACATAAATATATAATTTTGAATTATATATTAATTTTGTGATAGTCATGGCCCAAAGACCCAATTCGATTGGACAATTGTGTTGTAATTCATAATACGGCCTGCGTGCCGTTATGTGATGTTTGTATTTTATTTTATTTTTCGCGACCTGCGCGTCGTGCCTTTCTTTTATTCTGGTTGTAAATTAGATTTAGACTTGAATGTAACTCGAGTTTCAAAAATTATAATGTATAAAAATTGGAGCTGTGGAAGGTCCACTCGAGACGGAGTTACGAGGAAGGCACGAGCAACACAAGGTGGTCAAAAGGAAGGCGCTTGAGAAGTTGACCTTAGGTTGACCATCCGGTCTTCTCATTGGCTTGAGAAGATCGTAGTAGGGCCATGACTAATCACAAAACTTAGTTAATTACTTGTGTATATGATGCATGTTTAATTAAGTAATTAATTAGTGCCTAACGATTAAGATTAGATCTAAATCGTGCACAAGATGCACCCTTACGATTAGATTAGATCTACATAGTGTACAAGATGCACTCTATCGATTAGATTAGATCTAGTTCGTGTATATGATACAACATCATTTAGATTAGATCTAAATCACGACAACTCAAAATGCCTACCATGCCGTGATACCTACCACTACCTTGATCGCATGATGTTGTTGAATCTGCCAAAGCAGAGCAACACATACTATCTTGGTAGGGTGCGGAGGGACAATCTTTGTTCCGCCTATCAACGCATGGGCGAGTATAAACTTAATAAGATTGAGTATCCCTAGTTAACTCGGTTGGATTGAGTATAACTATAGGCATTCTTCCAATGGTTGGAAAGGTAGGACAAAATCACGTTTATATTAACTCTCGGGCGTATTAGCCAAAGCTAACTCGAGTTTTAATATAAATGCGGATTTTATCCTATAAACAAGAGTTGCATAGAGATGTAATTGGTAATCGTTACCTACCGATCATACTAAATTTTGGGCGTATTAGCCAAAGCTAACTCAAGGGTTAGTATGATGTGGATCTTGTCCCACATGAATTATAGAATTCAGTGGGAGCATCATTTAGTTAAAGGCCTAATTAAATGATTAAGAATATGATATTTATTTCTGCTTTTATTCTGTTGTAGATAACCATGACGTCAAATACGAACACCTTCTCCTCGCGATCCGTCCTGAGAAGGACAAGCTCAACGAGCAAACTTCGGATCGGTACAGAACCGAGAATAGTTCTCATTCAGAACGTAAAGACGCTGGAGCCCATTCCGGAGGCTCCTCCATCCAGCTGACCGAGATGCTTTCAAGAAGCATCAAGATGACGCGTTAGATGTGTCTGTCTAATGCTCGCGACCATGAACTCGAGCAGAAGCAACACGAGTTAATGGGCGCTACGATATGGTTGAACATCTTCGCCAATCGTATCAAGGTCAAGCGAGGCATGAGAGATTTGAGATCTCAAGGGCCCTGTTTCAGTGCAAGATGCTCCCGGAGGCCCATATGTACTCAAAATGATTGGGTACATAGAGAACCTACAAAGGTTGGGGTTCCCTCTTGGCCAAGAGCTGGCCACTGACCTGATCTTGCAATCATTGCCGTATAGCTACAGTTAATTCGTTCTAAACTACAATATGAACGAGATTGACAAGCCACTTCCCGAGCTGCTCAGCATGTTAAGAACTGCTCAGCTAAACCTTAAGAAGGCTAAGCCCAACACTGTTCTGATGATTCAGAAACATAAGGGCAAGGGCAAGCCCAAAGGCAAGGGAAAGTCCCAAGCCAAGGGCAAAGGCAAGGCACTGAAGCCGAAAGGAGGGGTCGCCCCGGGCACTGGAAGAGGAACCGCAAGGTATACTTGGAGGATCTTAAGAAGAAGCGAGTGAGACTTCCTCATGTATATATGTTATAGAAGTCAATCTATCTATTTCTACATCATGGCTATTAGATCTGGATGTGCTTCTCACATTTGTCCTGACGCTGAGAAATAGCAGGCATTGACAAAGGCGAGGTGGACCTACGAGTAGGCAATGGAGCACGGTTGCTGTTGTAGGGACTTACTTTTTATCTCGCCCTCCGGGCTTGTACTAGAGTTAGACGATTGTTGTTATGTGCGCATTAACTAAGAACATTATTTCAGTTTCTTGTTTGGACAAGAAAGGTTTCTCGTTTACTATAAAGAACAAATGTTGTTCCGTTTATTTAAACGATATGTTCTATTGTAGTGCACCTCTGTTAAACGGACTCTATATTCTAGACCTTGAGAGCCCTATCTATAACGTAAATACCAAGAGGTTCAAGTCAAATGACATGAACCAAACTTACCTTTGGCACTGTCGCTTAGGTCATATAAATGACAAGCGCTTATCCCAACTCCATAAGGATGGTTTGTTGGACTCATTTGATTTTGAATCATATGAGATATGCGAGTCATGCCTACGAGGCAAGATGACCAAGACTCCCTTTAGTGGGCACAGCGAGAGAGCAACTGATTTGTTAGGACTCATACATAGTGATGTATGTGGCCCTTTCAATGTTGCTGCTAGAGATGGTTATAGGTACTTCATCACATTTATTGATGATTTCAATAGATATGGTTATGTGTACTTGATGACACATAAGTCTGAATCCTTTGAAAAGTTTAAAGAATTCAAAAATGAAGTACAGAACCAGCTTGGCAAGAATATTAAGATACTTCGATCAGATCGAGGTAGAGAATACCTTAGCCATGAGTTTCGTGACTACCTAGCTGAGTGTGGGATTCTATCCCAACTCACTCCTCCTGGAACACCACAGTGGAATGGTGTATCCGAAAGGAGGAATCGTACCCTATTAGATATGGTACGATCTATGATAAGTCACACTGATCTTCCGACATACCTTTGGGGTTATGCTCTAGACACGGCAGCTTTTATACTCAACCGAGTTCCATCCAAGGCCGTGATTAAGACACCATATAGGATATGAACTGAGAGAGATGCCCAGGTGTCTTTCATGAGGATTTGGGGTTGTGAGGCTTACGTACGACGTCAAGTCTCAGACAAATTAGGACCCAAATCCGACAAGTGCTATTTCATTGGATATCCCAAGGAAACTAAGGGATATTATTTCTACATTCCCAGTCAGCACAAGGTAGTTGTGGCAAAGACTGGGGTCTTTCTAGAAAGGGACTTTGTTTCTAGAAAGACTAGTGGGAGCGCGTTCGATCTTAAAGAAGTTCAAGATGCGAAAAATAGCACTGATGCCTCGATGGAAATTGAACTGGAACCACAAAGTGTTGTGGATGATGTTGTTCCACAAGGAGTTGAGGAACAACAACCAGTTCATGTAGACATACCTCTTCGCAGGTCTGATAGGGTACGTCGTCAGCCTGAGAGATACTCATTTCTCTTGTCTGACCATGATGACATTGTGCTCATAGAGGATGAGCCTACCACCTATCAGGAAACTGTGATGAGACCAGATTCCGAGAGATGGCTAGAGGCCATGAGATCCGAGATGGAATCCATGTACACCAACCAAGTTTGGACTTTGGTTGATCCACCTGAAGGGGTAAAACCCATAGGGTGCAAGTGGGTCTTTAAGAGAAAGACTGACATGGATGGACTTATTTATAAGGGTCACTTGGTAGCTAAAGGATTCAAGCAGATTCATGGTATTGACTATGATGAGACCTTTTCTCCAGTAGCGATGTTTAAGTCCATTCGGATCATGCTTGCTATTGCAGCCTACCATGACTATGAGATATGACAGATGGATGTCAAAACCACGTTTCTGAATGGAAACCTGCTCGAGGATGTGTACATGACACAACCTGAGGGTTTTGTAGATCCACAGCATACTAGTAGAGTATGCAAGCTGCATAGGTCCATTTATGGACTAAAGCAAGCTTCTCGGAGCTGGAATCTTCGATTCAATGATGCAATCAAGCAGTTTGGTTTCATCAAGAACGAAGATGAACCTTGTGTCTACAAGAAGGTTGTAGGGGATATAGTTGTCTTCCTCATATTGTATGTGGATGACATACTACTCATTGGGAAGGGCATCCCTATGCTTCGGTCTGTCAAGACCTGGCTAGGGAGTTGCTTCTCAATTAAGGATTTAGGTGAGGCATCTCGTATTCTAGGGATACAGATCTATAGAGATAGATCTAAGAGATTGCTTAGCCTAAGTCAGAGTACATACATTGACAAGGTACTCCTTCGGTTTGCCATGCAGAACTCCAAGAAGGGATTTCTGCCGATGTCACATGGCGTGAGTCTTTCGAAGACTCAAGGTCCCTCTTCTAGAGAGGAGAGAGACCGCATGGATCAGATCCCTTATGCCTCAGCCATAGGATCGATCATGTACGTCATGCTATGTACTCGACCTGATGTCTCATATGCTTTGAGCATGACGAGCAGATACCAGTCAGATCCAGGTGAAAGTCACTGGATAGCGGTCAAGAATATTCTTAAGTACTTAAGAAGGACTAAAGAATATTTCTTGATATATGGAGGCAATGATGAGCTAGCTGTAAAGGGTTACAGTGATGCTAACTTCCAGACCGACCAGGATGACTATAGATCGCAGTCGGGGTTCGTATTTTGCATTAATGGTGGTGCTGTCAGCTGGAAGAGTTCGAAGCAGGATACAGTAGCTGATTCTACAACAGAAGTCGAGTACATTGCTACATCAGAGGCAGCAAAAGAGGCAGTTTGGATCCGCAAGTTCATCACTGAACTTGGGGTGATTCCTAGCATTGCTGACCCCATTGAGCTCTATTGTGACAACAATGGAGCTATAACACAGGCGAAGGAACCTCGCTCACACTAGCGGACCAAACACATACTACGGCGCTTCCATCTCATTCGAGAAATCATCGACAGAGGAGATGTGAAGATTTGCAGAGTACCTACAGAGGCTAACATCGTAGATCCCTTGACCAAGGCTTTGGCACAGAGGAAGCATGATGATCACACTAGGTCATTTGGGCTTAGAGCCTACACTGATTGGCACTAGTGCTAGTGGGAGATTATTAGATAGAGCCCTAGAGCCAATCATTTGATGATTGTATTTTGGACTTATTGTATCATATTCTATATATATAAAAGCATTTGGATTTTGGTTATTATACTTACTTGTATTTGTGCCAAATAAACTAAGTATAATAATGTCCTTGAGTAGATGGTTCTCACCTATATCAATCGGTTAGTTGAACCGATAGTGAGATGATATAGGGAACACTACTCTTAATCATTCCTAGTCGAGTATTAACATTCAGGGACAATGTTAATGCAATAAGACTAGCATGTAGGTCAACTCGATAACTTGATCTCACAAGTCATGGATATAGAGATATCAAGTTGACACATGGGTATACATTAGAGAATGTATACTGAATGACCCGCCATGAGAAAGTATCATGGATCGTTATATGAGTGTCATATACTTTCTCATGTCGCTATTAGTATGACTACTAGTCCTTAGACCTGAAGTCACCATAGATCCCTACATAAGGAGTTATGTACTTTAGTTTCGTCAAACGTCACCCGTAACTGGGTGGACTATAAAGGCGATTACTGGGTATGTAACAAATTATGCGGAGGGATGTGAGTGATGTAGATGGGATCTATCCCTCCTATATGATGGGAGTGACATCGGTATTCTTGATAGAGTGAGACCACGAAGTGCATGGCCATGCCCAAATGAGTCAATATACGATATTGAGCTCATTTGATTTAGTGAGTCTACTTGGAGTTCAAGATTTAGATTGGTCAGAGGATGACACGGTCTATGCCTCGCATTGATCAATCTAGATGTCTACGATAGAAGGACACTTGTCATATTTTGTGAGGAGTCACAATTAGTAGTCACAAGGTGATGTCGGATCTCGACATTCTTGTAACTTGGGTAGTAATGATGTGTTGCTAGATACCGCTCATTACTTATGCTCCTAAATGGGTTTAGGGCATTGCCAACGTTACAAGAACATATAGGGTCACACACTAAGAAAAATTAGATGGAGATTAGGTTCATATGATGGACCAAGAGGATTAGATTCATTTGATGAATCAAATTAGATTAAGAGTAATCCTAATTGGGCTAACTTGAGTTGGACTCAAGTTGATTCATGTATTCAATGAGTCTAATTTAGATTATGACTCATTAAATCATCTTAATTTAATGAATTAGATTCATTATATTAAGTTGGCTTGAATCAAATGGTTAGATTAGATCAACCATGAAAGAGATTTGGTCAAGTTTGACTTGACTTGAGAGGAAGAGGAAAAGTCAAATTTGACTTGACTTTATGCCACCTCATTGGTGAGTTGGCATTGATGTGGACCAATGATGAAGCACCACATCATCATGGTTGTCACCTCATGGGAGTTACTAGTGAGTGTCACCTCATGGAGGTTACATTCCCTCTTTGATGACAACTTAATGCATTAATGAGGGGGTTACATTTGGGAAATGTGGCCGGCCACAATTTGAATGAAAATGGATTCATTTTCATTCAAGTGATTATTATTGCATCTTCTTCCTCTTTGAGTTTTTCTTGCTCTCTCCCTCTCCTCTTCTTGCCGTGGCCTATCAAGGTGCTAGCACACCTTTGTTTAGGTCTTCTCCACCTAAGTTGTCCGTGTGGATACTTCTAGAGGACCGTACACTTGACGGTATAGAGATCCGGCATTTTGGACGAGCGGGATTCGCGTAGGACGCGCTTCGAAGGTATAATTCTTCTTCATGTAGATCTAGGAGTAGATCTAAGGTGTAAACTCGTACTCGTATCGTTTTTGAAAAGTTTTCTTCGCACGAGATCCAGTGGCATGGGAGATTTGGGGTTTCCGCGACGCGAAAAAACGGTTTTCGCGGCCCGAAAAACCCAACATCATGATGGTTCCCTTCCTGATTCTTTAATATATCATCACCAAAGTCAAGACATTCTATTAATTAAGTGTATTCCTCTCCAAGATGATGCTTTACGAAAAATAATTACTCCCATAGAAACTCTACCCACTTAGCTTCGTTGACGCTTGCTTCTTTTATGACTAAATGAACCTTAGGTCCTGATGATTAGTGTAGGATGAACTCAATTGGTTATAGATAGTTCCGTCAATGCCCCAATGCCTAAATAATAGCATAAAACTCTTTAGGTAAAATAGCATTGTCATTAAAAAGCAATCGGGAGCTTTTCTACGGTAAAATCAACTAGGAACTCATTAAATCCATAGTTTACAAGAGATCAGTAGGTTGCCTATGCTAATGCCTTCTTTGAAGTGAGTAGTGGTGAGGATTCCTTTATGGGAAAATAAACTAAAAACATTTTAAACTGACAACTTAGTGGTACCAATCCTTGTCTTCTCAAAATAACTTCCTCCTTTGACCAGCTACCATTATTAGATTGTAAGAAAGCCTACTAGAAAGACAATGATAGTAGGATGGAATCACTATTATAATGTCATAGACAATCTGATAGGCTGGGAGGTACATCTTTGAACCCTCAAGTTGCTGGGAAGCCATGTCAAAGAGGGATAACTTTGCCAAGGCTATTAATCCGACACAGGAATTGGTTGGCCCTTTGGTAATAGGAGAATCGCAAGCCCTAGTGTTCTCATGCCCCACATCTTCAATACCATCCAACTTGAGTGAACCTGACCTAATGACAATAGTTGAAGCATTTAAGGCATTTATTCCCAAGGAAGGAAGTCAACATATTCAATCTCAAAGGAGAATTTGGCAGATTCATGTCCAAGGAGTGATATGGTGAACTCAAAGTTCTGTTTTATGCAGGGACCCTAGGTAAGGCAAAATAATGACATATGCTGGGCAAGTTTAGAGCCAAGTATCAAAGATAAAATGCTTTACCAATGTTGAAGTAAGCAGGGTTGGTAGGGTGGTCATTGAGGAGAGGGGGAAGGGGGAAATGCCTAAGCATTCTCAAGGTTTGATTGATCACTTGAATGCACCTAGCTAAAAAGGAAGATTGTTGGTATGTTGGGGGAGTCACTTTTTGCCCGATGAGAAGACAGATCCATTCCACATCGCATCACCTCTTTGGATAGGAAAAATAGTTGAATTCAACACACCGCTCTACTCTTTTCTTCTTCTGGAAACCACTTCTTCAGGTCAGGATTTCTCTACTCGATTCTAGTTTTCTTCAAGATGAAGCCCATTACAAACCTATCTCATCGTCAAATGGATCCAATAATAGTTGTTGTAATTTCACCATAACACAAAATTACAATCTCCAATTGTATTTCAGTCATCTGGATAAATAGATGTTGAATGGAAGGGGAAAAAAAATCTGATCTTGCAGTGTGCATTCTTGCCAAGTTTGATAAATAGCAAAAAAAAGATAAGAGTATTGTAGGTATTAGAAGCCACTTCAACTTTATTTTGGATATTTAAGATCCAATTAAACGTTGTTTAAAAGAAAAAAAAAATTGTTTAAAAGAAAAACATCGTAGTTGAAATGTGGAACCCAAGGATACGGACAAAGTAATAAGATGAGGTAAGGACATATGACAGTATGCTTGTATCGATTAGTGAATTCAATTTTAACCAGAAAAAGATCTACAAATGTATTCGCGATCATTCTACAACGCAAACAGCTAAAAATACAATTTTATCAATGCACTTATCTGGTTCATCATGACAACCGTTCAACCAAATTCCTACGCTTCGTAAGTCAAAAAGGAGGGAAATAGTCTAATCAAAACCTTGATCTACTTCGAACTCGTCGTCGTCCTCGAAGAGTTCGATCTTGATCTGTTCGATTGCAGCCGGCTTGGCCATCCAGAAAATATCGGAGCAAAAAGTGGAACCGCTAGGGTTCGATTAATCGGTGTAACTAAACAAATTAATCGGTTGTGATTTATTTAAGAAAGAGAAATATTCAGGTACACAGACCGACAACTAATAGCTAAGAAAGTTTTATCTTCTAACGACTAATTTATGAACATTTTTAATCACTTAAAAATATATTCAATTAACTGAAAGACAATTGTTCAATCTCTTAAAACAAATCTCCGGTTAAGTTAAATCGAGTTTGAGTTTGGTCATTAAGGATCGCCTAATTGACTAATGCTCAAATATAAATTCGAATAGACAGTATTCTTTCAACTCATATTTTATCAATGGGTTTTGACTTAGCTGGAAAGATCAATTATTATGATTTTATTTGAAAGTAGAGAAGACGGTTAGTTGGAATATATTTTTAATATTGACTCGGTGAAGATTTCTCATGATCCTGTATATCATAGAGAGCATTTGTGACCGGACGAGAAAAGGGATTTTGTCATTGACCCTCTGATGTTCAAATCAGTACTTGATTTCTAGGAATAAATAGTGGAAAGAACAGTAACAACAAGTACATTAAAGTATATAGTGTCGCGTCTTGTGAACATACGTACGTCTGTAAATGGAAACCCTTTTTTATAATGTCACTATTTATGGACAAATCTCAAAGTATTTTAAAAAAAAAAATGACAGACCATAAAGATATGATCTGACACCTTTTCTAAAATTGACTCGCAATTTTTGTGCATGACAGGAAAGAAACTTCCAGTGTACAACTAACTACCTACAGAATCTTTTCTGTCCTCCGTGGCACAAAATGTCAAAAAGGTAATATGAGGTCGTTGGATTGAGGGGTCCACTATGTGTGAAACTGATAATCTGACTAAGTCTCCTAAGTATTAGTGCAGTCTGCACTAACGGTCTAACTCAGATTTTGATAAATGACAAATAAGTTAAGTTAGGTATCATTGTAATCTAACCACTTTACCAAGTGTGCAGGAGTTAACCAGATAGGTTGACGAGCCGACCAAATATCTGCTGAGAAGTCCAGCTAAGTCAACGGGCCTACCGGATAGCTGGTGTGAAGTCCAGGTAGGTCAACGGACCGACCGGATAGCTGGTACAAAGTCCAGATAGGTCGATGAGCCAACCGGATATCTGGCAGGAAGTCCAGTTGGGTCTGCAGACCAGACAACTAGCAAACTGGTAAGTAAAGGTAAGTCACTGGAGGAGAGTGACTAAGTGAGCACGCGTCTCGGTTAAGGGGACAGTAGGCGTCAGTCCAGTTTAAGACCATTTGGATCCCTAAATTGAGACCTTGACTAATTCCGGGTCCTAGGAGGACAAGAACTAATTACTACCACTTATTATAATTGTGCTAATTTTGTTTTGTACAGTAGATGTTTTAGTTATTAGACTAACATATTTTATAGGGCAAAAAGGAGCAAAAGTCTTCGGATGAATATTGTTGAAGGCGCCTTTGTAGGATAGAAAAAAATTTAGATATCTCCACAATGACATGATATTATTCACTTTAGGCCTAAGCCCTTATAGTTTTGCTCTTGGGATCTACCCAAAAGGCCTCATGCCAATGGAGATATCTTTTCTCTTATAAACTCATAATCTTTCCCATGTGTTTTCAAAGTGGGACTATGTTTGCAACCTTACAACCCCAACAATCCCCCGTCAAACAAAGGACCACAAGCTTCCCACATCTGATCCTCGACCCACTAGGTCTTCATGCCCCTCGGTCCACCCGACCTACTAGGACTTCCTTGCCTAGCCGCAACTAGGACTTCCTACCTGGTGTCTAGTCCTCTTGATCCGAATATAGGAGCCCCCACTTTTTTTGTTTGAGATCAATAGTATACCCACATGGCTCAATCAGACCATAACTCTTATACACAGTTGGCGGTTAAACCTTCTGGCAATTCAGGCTCTGATACCAATTATATGATCGAAAAGAATTTAGATATCTCCATAATAGCATGATATTGTCCACTTTCGGCCTAAGCCTTCATGGTTTTGCTCTTGGGTTCTACCCAAAAGGTCTCATGCCAATGGAGATATCTTTTCTCTTATAAACCCATGATCTTTCCCTTGTGTTTTCAATATGGGACTATATTTGCAACCTTGCAACCCCAACAATCTTCAAGTATTGTGAGTATTAGAAATAATACTCACAATACTTACATGGGTCCATGTTCCTAGATAAACACACTACCATAGCATGTAAGTAAGGAAACCCTGAAATCTAGAACTCATCGCAATCACATTTACAAAACTCTATGTTAACTATATAAGATGATGATGAAATTTGTACCTCCATTTCTGTTCTAGTATGTGGATGAACCGTATAATACCTAATTTTTTTTTCTCCTAGTGTCAATCTCCTTCCTGCCACAGACCTGGTTTCCTGACCATTAGACCTTGCCTGGCCTTATACGCCGGATGGCTCTGGTGGTCCTACTCCGAGTATTAACCGCCACGACCCCTTGACTTTTGACTGCCACTCCCTCTTAACTTTTGATGACCACGCCCCTTGATTTCTGACTGTCATGCCCCCTTGACTTCTAACTGTCATGTCTCCTTGACTTCTGATGACCGAGCCCTACCATTACACACCATATCACAAGCCTCCCCTCCAAGTCTAGTCAAAGGAGGCTCAGGTCCGACTAACTAGACCCAGTCTCTGGTTTCACTTGGCCTTGCCATTACGCCTTTAACTACTGCTCCTTTTCCCCAGGCCTTTGGCAATTTACCATGTTCTCAAATGCTACGCCATTTCCTAGATGTTTGTGCCACTGCATCAATTCACAGATCTTTGGATATGTAACATATCCTTGAATGCGACACTACTTCCCATATGCCATTGTACACTTCGAGGATGACTCTTCACATCTCTATCTTTAAAAAGGGTTGCCCCCTCTTATGCCCCTATGCTTTCCTTGTTAACTTCTTCGCATCATGGAATCCATCGTGGAGCCTGATGAGGTGTCATCTTTACGCAAGCAGCTTACTCATCTGACTCAGTTACTTGCCAAGAAGGATGAGGCCTTATTTGAGATGACGCAGAGCAGGGACCTTCAGTCTTCCCTTTGTCGAGAAATGGAAGAACTTTGGTTAGCCGCTAAGTCCCGGACTTGACCTGAGGCGGCCTTGAAACATAAGGCTCAATCAGACCTAGAGAACCAGACTCACTTTGTTGCCTATTTGAAGGCAAGACATGATGACTCTCTAACCCTTGTCCAAGAAGAAAGTCAGATTAAAGATGAAACTATTGCCCAGCAACATCACATCGTTCAGTGCATCAAGGCGGAGCTGACCCAAGCGCGATCCCAGTTGGAGCGGGCAGGTCAGGCAGATCAATCTTGCCCAAGGTGCTGACCTGATACGACTATTTAAAAGGGGGAGTTAGGACTACTTGTATTCCCAGTGTGATGATATGAACTTTGAAGTATGCTTCTCAAACTTTATCAAATAAATGTCGATCTGGCTGGCTTCTGGGTCCCTGTTCATGTCTTTCTCTTGTGTTTCCTTCCCTTCCTTGGTACTTCTCCTTTTATGTGAACTAATGAATTGTTGAATATGAGAATATGCTTACTTCTAGCTCGTACTAAGGCAAGAGTCTGAAAGCCCAATTGAGAGGTCGTCAGTTGTAAGAGCATGTTCACTTATAACTTGCACTGGGACGAGAGTCTAGAGGCGTGAGAGTAAACTCACTTATAACTCGCACGGGGGCGATAGTCTGGAGGCGTGAAAGCAAGATCACTTATAACTCATACTGGGTGAGAGTCTGGAATTCCGACCGAGAGGTCGTTGTTCGTGAGAGATGTTGGTGCAATATCCCTAGGTCAAGGTTGACCTGGTTGACTAAGCTTGAGTTGGCTCAAGCTTGAGTCTTTAAGTTAGGGTTTCGATTTTTGACAAAATAGACAATACGTGGAGATTACAGGTGTAATCATCCGATTAGGGAGATTGTTGGAGAAATTCCCCTCTGGTTAGGGTTTGACCAGTCTGAGTTTGAAGAAGAGTCAAGTAGGTCAAGATTGACCGGATACTTGACTGGGAAGTCCTAGTGAGTGAAGCTAGGCAGAAAGAAAAATCCTGGTGAGTGAAGCCAGGTGAAAGACCTAGTGAGTGAAGCTAGATAGTTGGAAAATCCTAGTGAGTGAAGCTAGGTGAAAGTCCTGGTGAGTGAAGCCAGGCAGGTGGAAGGTCCCGGTGAGTGAAGCCGGGCAGTGGAAAATTCCTGGTGAGTGAAGCCAGTTGAAAATCCTGGTGAGTGAAGCCAGGTGAAAATCCTAATGGTTGAAGCTAGGTGAAAGTCCTGGTGAGTGAAGCTAGGCAGATGGGAAGTCTTAGTGAGTGAAGCTAGACAGATGGAAGGACCTGGTAAGTGAAGCCAGGCATGTGGAAATCTAGGTGGGTCAAGATTGACCGGACACCTGGTGTTTGGAAGTCCAAGTGGGTCATGGAGGACCGGACACTTGACATGAGATGGTAAGTCTAAGTGGGTCAAGGTTGACCGGACACTTGGCGCAAAGAGAAAGTCCAGATGGGTCAAAAGTTGATTGAATTCTTAGCGGTCGTAAGTCCAATAGGGAGTTGGCATGGAACTAGGAAGTTCGGACGTAGTAAACTTCCGAAGGCCATAACTTTTGACTTGGATATCGGAATGAGGTGATCTCAGATGAGAAATGAAGCTAATTTCAAGCTCTATCCAGTTTTTTGCTTTCTAATCAATTGACCAATCGATTAGGGGGTTCAATCGATTGGTCAATCAATTGGTTGATATGAATTTGTGTAAAAATGGGCTGAATCGATTGGGTAATCAATTGAAACTTTCCCAATCGATTGGTCAATCGATTGGGAGAGTTTCTGAGCGAACAGTAAGCTTCTGAATCGATCAGTTGATCGATTGAAACCTCCAATCGATTGGCCGATCGATTGGAGCGCTGGAAATCGCTCGAGAAGCCTTGAATCGATCGGGTAATCGATTCAGGGCGATTCTAGAGAGCACAGAGGCGCTCTGGATTGATCGGCCGATCGATCCAAAGCCTTCCCAATCGATTGGGAGCAATCCAATCAATTGGGATTCGACCGTTGGAGCAAATAAAGCCATTGGCGAGCGTGTCTTCTGCAAGTTCTTCGATTCTTCTCCACGGCCGATCACATCAGCTCTCTACAGCGATCTTTTCTTCCTCACCGCCAGTTCTTGAAGGTTCTTGGAGGCTCATCCAAGTCAAGAGGCGAGTTGCAACAAGAAGAAGAAGAAGCTAGGGTTTTCATTGTAATCTTATAAGATTCATTTATATTTTGCTTCTTTCTTTCTCATTGTTGTATTGTGAGGTTGTAAGGCTTCTCCGCCTTCGGTAGTTATCGAGAAGGAGTGTTTTTATAGTGGAGGGTGCGTGAGTGTGTGGATCCTTGGACTAGTCACCTCTTCTTGAGGTGGATACCAAGTAAATCCTTAGAATTAACGTTGTTGTTTGTGTTTCTTGTATTTCCGCTGCACATCATCCCAAGAAGCGAGCAATGACGAGCACGATGATCGCGACGAGCTATTCACCCCCCTCTAGCTACATTTCGGTCCCAACAAGTGGCATCAGAGCGAGGCCGCTCTTCACTGGAATCATCGCCGGAAGGGGCAACAAGGCTAGAGGGTGTAGAAGTTGGGGCAAATTCTATCAAGTCAAAGACTTCATCATCAAGCTCAACTTCAAATGGAATTCGGAGATGGATTCAGATTCGACACGAGGGTGCCTCCACCATATGTATCCACGAGTTTCGATTCTTGGAAATCTAGAATCGAAAACTTTCTTATGATGGAGATAGAGTAATGGTTTGCTCTCATGGAAGGCTTCGAAGCTCCAAGAAATTCAAAAGGCAAGATCCTCAAGAAAAGCAAATGGAGTCAAGAACAAATTCAAAGGTGCGAGGCGAATGACAAGGTAACAAAATTATTGGTTAACTTATTGCTAAGCACAATTCTTTGCAAAATTGGAGAATTTGAAGATGCGAAAACTTATGGAGAAAGTTGGCCGAGATTCATGAGATCCCCTCCACTGTATAAAATAATGAAGAATCCAAAGAGGGAGACTCGGTGGATCAAGACCAAGAGGAGGAGAATTCCGAGGTTGAGAGATGTTCAACACCGGAGGAAGAAGAAGAAGATCCATCCTCTATGGAGCACGAAGATACAAGCAAAGGAGTATACTCCTTATTTCATGAGCATGAGGATTCGGAAGATGAGAGATACTCAACATTCGAGGATGAAGAGGTAGAAGCCTCCACCTCTAGGTTTGAGGGGGAGCGTGGATCATCATTGCCGGATCAAGAAGAAGCCTCTACATCCGGATCAAAAGGAGAATAAGTCATCCCTACAAGCAAAGGTATACCAATTTCAATTGTTAATAATAAAGATCATATTATTTGCTTTGAGTGTAGGGGAAAAGGGCATTACAAGAGCAAGTGCCCTAAATTGGTCAAGAAGAAGGGCCAAGTGGCACAAAAGGGCAAGGAGAAGCCCAAAAAGACTGCTCCCGGAACAAAGAACAGCAAGGACCACATTGTGTGCTTTTCTTGCAATCAAAGGGGACACTATCGGAGTCAATGTCCTAAGGTGAAGAAAGTGGTCAAGGCTCAAGGAGGAAGCACAACTCAAGGGGGAGCCTCCAAGGTAAAACGCAAGGTATCATTTGTTGAGTCTACCCCTTTAAATAATGGTAAAAAGCATGTTAGTTCTAATTTATATCATTTTAATGCTATTTACCATAGAAATAGGAAGCATGATAACATTAAGGAAAAACATGTAGCTCTTCATGCTAAAACGACCACACCTAGGTCTAGGAAGGTAGATAAAAATTTAGGCAAGAATTCTAAGGATTTTAGTTACAAGCCTAAAAATAAAATTGCTCAAGGATTAAATGAAAAACCAAAAACTAAGAATTTAATGAGAGAAAATCAAGTTTTGAGGTCAAGACTTGATGAATTAGAAAAGATCCTAAAAAGAATGAAAAATACCCTAAAAGGGCAAAATGAGCAAAATCTAGGTTTAGGACAACAAGGGTCATAGAGGTTTGGGATACAAATCTAAAACCAAAAAGGATGTCCCTTCTTACCATAGACACTACAACAAAAACCCTCATAGACATCGGTGGAACAACAACGATTTTAAGCAAAAACCGATGTCTTTGAGTATTTTACACCGATGTTTCCAAAAATCGGTGTCTATGAGCGCAGATTTTCGCTCATAGACATCGATTTTTTAGGCGATGTCTTTGAGCGCCCTTTTTCGTTAATAGACATCGATTTTAATAGCGATTTTTAAAACCTGATGTTAATGAACCAAAATAAAATATTTTAATTTTCCCACAAGTCAAAATTTGCAACACTATGAAGTTCCCTCCAAACCTAAACCTATATCGCGCCCCTTCCTCCGACCATCTCTCTCAGCCTAAACCTAAACCTAAACCTCCGACCATCTCTCTCAACCTCATCTCCCTCTTCCCCTTCCTAGATCGACACCCCTTCCTCTCCTGATCAGGATCAAGACACGATGCCCTTGCTTCTCCATCCAACCACATCGCATCTCCTCCAACTCCTCCCTTTGGGTGAGAAGAGGAGACCTTCTTCGCATTCCAGTAGTCCATACTTTATCTTATCCTTTCTACTTCCTCCTATTTTTGTGTTTGGTCTGCTCCCTTCCCATGAGGCTGCTTTCCTCCCAGAGTTGCCCAACCTCGCCACCATCTCTTTTGAGGAAGCACTACAACAAATATGACTTTCCGCAGCACGTCATTAACGACACACGGTTAAAGTGCGCCGTAATAATAGTTTTTACGGCACGCCCAATAAAATGCGCTGCGGATAATATTATATTTATATAAACAACGGCGCACAAAAAAAGTACACAGCCAATAGATCTTTCAGCAGTGTGTAAAATATGTTGTTAAAATTTAATATTAATGACGGGGTAAAAAAATACGCACTGTCAATAGCGCCAGTATTATTATATCACACATATTGTTAATAGTATTTAATTTTTATACTCTGAACCTCTCGATCAAATATTCCTCCGTCGAATATTTTTCACTTCCAAATATTCCTTCGTCCAGCCAAAACTTCTTTCTCGCGTTCAAAAGCCTTCACCAAACCAAGTACCTCCGCCTCAACCTCTCCACCGCTCCTTCTCCGCCGAACATCTCCGCCCAAACCCTAAACTCCCTCTCCGCTAAATTTCTCTGCCCAACCCTCTTCGTTGAACCCCTATCCGCCCTCTTAGATGAAGGTATGTTCACCCTCTTCGCTAAACATCTCGCTTCACTGGTACAATCTCATTTCTTAATCCCAATCCTTTCTTCTTTTGATGTTTGTTTGTTTGTTCCTTCAGATTTTGCTAATCATTTTGATCGCTAATAGATGAGATTTCTTTGAGCTTGTGTGCTTCAAAGATTAGGGTTTTGAAAATTTCCGTGATGATTGTTGTGCTTTAAAAATGTGTTGTAGTCATATTTGTTGATAACGACACTTCGATTAGTATTCTTGTTGATTTTTCATTTTATCTTGTTTGCTGGAAAGATTGGACTGGTAAGCGTAGAAATGGAACCTTGTTTGTTGGAAAGATCTAAATTAGAAAGCTACTCTTTTCTAACTGTGTTTATCTAATGAAAATATGAAGCTCAATGAATTGATCTCATTGTGGGCTATACGATGACTTTATCAAATCTCCATTTGATTGTAGTTGCCTAGTTTACCCCATAAGATCATTTTAAGTCAACATTGATTTGATAAGTGTTTCATTCAAAGAATTAACCATATCTAGTCTACAACCAACTCGTGATGCTCTGTAAGTTTTTTCTTTTGGAGGCTGCAAAATTAGATGGATTGGCTATGAGTCATGCCTTAGAGATGAAGCTCAAATCTCAATTATGGTAGGTTAGCTAGATGACACTTGTTCAAAATGCTGATTATTTTTCATACAAGTTCGCTTGATTTGGTCATTTTCACCATCTTAAAACACTTGGAGATTTTACAACTCTATGTTCTGTTAGCTAGCAGAGCCAAATCTTTGGCCAACTTTTCTTTAGGATTCATAATTGTTTTGCAATTACAAATTTTGGAGTAAAATTTCTAGAAACATTGAGTTGAAAAAAATCATAAAGAAAATCACTCGTGAAATTCTTTTGTGATGGATATGAAAGCTAGTTAAGAACCTTTTTCATTGAATCATTTTTGAAATTTACATGTAACTAAAAGTTGGCAATCCTAGTCAGATTCTCAAAATTTCCCTTTTATGGAATTGTAGTATAGCTAAGTTGTTAAGTTCTTGGTAGTGTACAGGAAAACTTAATCTTTTCCTACCAGATGGAGCATATAGACATGAAATACGCTTTACTATGAAAATGATACACTACTTTAGCCATTGAAACCCTTCCATTGAATTATGTCAATCACTCGATTTTGAAGGTACTTGTATTATCAGATAAACTGATTAGTAGTATCTACTTTGCTCATCAACCAACTTTTTTTTGTTATGGCCAAATTATTATTTTGTATTCATTACTTGCTTCTTTTTATGTTATGAAACACTTTGCAGTTTCTAGATGAACCACATTAAAACCCTTTGTGACTATATGTCCTACATGATATATTGTCGGCCTTAATTTCCTTCTTTACTTTAACTTCATGGTTATTTTGGTTTGCAATCTTGTTGCGTTAAGTTTCTAATTCAATTTCATTATTTGGGTAATTGTTCTCTATATTTAATTTACTCTTAGATAATCTTATAGTTTAAAATTTAAACTAGGAATTAACATCATCATATTATTTCAATATGTAGACATAGACTTAGGGTTGTTCAATCTTAGTACTCTAAATTATTTTTAGATAAAAATATTTGTTGCTTTGTTTCCTTCATTATGTCTTGATTTTGTTTGTGTAGTTGGCAACTTCTATGTTTCTCTTTCTGCAACTACTTTTCAGATTCTAACTTTGTTGTGTACATACATATAGTAAATATTCACATTTACAAGACATGGTATATTACTAGTTTGGGTGAAAGACAAAGTACTTGCCTCTAATTTTCAATCAAGTTTGGGTGAAAGACAAAGTACTTACCTGTTTGAAAGAAGAAGAATAATAAGAAGAAGAAGAAGAAGGAAAAAACAAAAACAGTCTCTCCGCCGCGATGGGCTCTGCAACGGTCCTCGCATCACTCTGCTACTGCTCCCTCTCCCTCTCCTCCTCTTCCCACTCCATGAAGGTGGCCCTCTTCATCTCTTCCCGTCTGCCCTCTAGGCTTCTCCCAAAATCCCACCTTCGTCCCATCTCCGCAGATTCTTTTCCACACTCCACCTGCCTCGACCCCCGCTGTGGGACGACCTCAAGCCGCTGGTGAGGCCTCTTTCTTTTGGAAACTTTGCGCGCAAAGGTAACTCCTTGTCCTCCATAAGATTTTGGTCTTCTTGAAAAACGAGTTCTTTGCTTGAGAGTTGTGTGTGCATACCTAATTCTAGGAAGATTAGGGGTTCAGTCACGCTGATGCATTTATTTCCGGAACCCATCACTAATACTAAGCTTCATTCTGGTCTTCTTCTTCTTCTTCTTCTTCTTCTTCTTCTTATTAAATAGTTAAATTAAGCATCTTTTGCTTTTATGTATAAATTTCTTACCTACTTGTAGTTGATTCATTCCTGCTGCTGGGTTTACTTTCTTGTTTTCATAGACTTCCACGGATGTCTAATCTACTTGGAAAATATGTTTGATGTTCTTTTACTTGTTTGGCAGAGAAAAAGGTGAAATTTCATGGTAAAGTTGTTCGTGCTTCTTTATTTGGAGTGGGTGCTCCTGAAGCATTGGTTATTGGAGTGGTAGCTCTGCTGGTGTTTGGCCCTAAAGGCCTAGCTGAGGCAAGTTCCTTCTTTGAACAGTAGATAAATTCATCTGTACGTTGAAAATGTGGTAAAAATACATAGGAAATCCTGTGAATCTTCATAAGCTAACCAATCATGATATTAACATTTCACAAAGATAAAAAGATTTCTTTCATGGACACCCATTAATCTATACCCAAATGTGCCCTACAAGTTGTTACCTATTGTGTGTGTTACTAGATTAAAGTCGATGAAACTTCAATATATTGGTACAAATAAACAAATTTTTATTGTTAAACTTTTGGCCATCTGGGAAGCATGGCTTTAGGTTTCCAGCCTACCTGATTAGTTTTGCAATTGGTATCTCTTGGTTCTGAAAGCATATAAATTCTACAGTGGATATAATCACACTCTGTATCCCTTGATGGGCTAGTTATGTCATCAGGCTGAATTGTGAACTCTTACTCCCTAAATTGAATACCAAATAGTTTATTTATTTTGGATTCAGTTTGCAGGTTCTGTTATATTCCTTAGTATGAGAAGCTTCGATTTGAATGGATTATCATTATGGAGGGTCACTCAAGGCACACTTGGATTAGGACTTTCAGTAGAGATTTTTAGATCAATTTTGATTTATTGTAGGATGAATCCAAGTTAATTTTAGGTTTGGGTTAATCTTAATTGTACTTTAATCTTATTTGAGCCTTTTTCTCATGATTTGGTTTGATTTTGATATTATTAAATTACATTTTTGTCTTATGAGTATAAGTTTCACTGTGAGTTGAGCTAGATTGCTTTTGTTATTTTGGTGAAGTTTCATTGTGGTTGAGCTATATTGTTGTTACTATATTCACATCCAATGGCTTGAATTGTGATCTTGTTTGTATATCCACCCTGTTTGTGATTAAATTTCAAATGGCATGCATTGTCTACAGGAAGAGAATTGAACCATATTGGCAAAATGCTTTTGATTTATTTTTCTCTTTTAACTTTTTGATATTGTGAAAACAGGATGTGAATCACATATCCTTTTTAGACTTGAACATCTTGATATCAGTGATATAGGATCTTATACATAAAAAAAAAAACTACTTCTGTTTATCTGATTTAGTTTGTATTGTCAAGGTACTCTGGTATGCTTGAAAAGGAGGTAAAGATTGCTTGTCTTGTCTGTCACGACTGTTGTGATTGCAAAGCATGTTCTAGAAGTCCAGCTAAAGATGGTTATAAGGTTTACTTACTTTTAACATGCAAAGTTTTATGAACATTATTTACTTTGAGAATGTTTTGTCATGAAAGTTTCCATTTATGTGATCTTCAGGATCTTGAAATTGTTCAAGAGCGTATATACGATGAGTTTGTAGAGAAAGCAAAAGCCCATGCCTTAAAACGCATTGTTGGAGACCCCTTTAAAAAGGGTGTTGAACAAGGTCCTCAGGTATCCTCCTTTTTCTGTCTTTGTTCTCTCTGAAAGGTAGAAACTGCCGTATTTGTTTGTGTCTTAATTTATGTGCTCATACTAATTTTCATCTCATTCGATTGATGTTTGATCGTGCATAACTCGTATAAAACATGTATGAAAAGGTCGTCTAGCTTCTTAACAAAGAAGTTCTGAAACCTGTCCATATTGAGTACTTTCGTTCTTCACACATATCTCAGATTGATGAGGAGCAGTTTAGCAAGATCTTGCGTTACATCAAATCGGGAATCAACAGTGGTGCTACGCTAGTAACAGGTGGAGATCGAATTGGAAACAAAGGTTATTACATTCAGCCGACCATCTTCTCTGATGTACAAGTATGGCTTAGTCCTTAAATCTATAAAGGTTTGGTAAACTCTCAATCTGCATTTGTGATGACAGTTGTGATATTTGAAATTTATAGGATGAAATGAAAATAGCACAAGATGAGATCTTCAGTCCTGTTCAATCGATCCTTAAGTTCAGGCCAGTGCAACATCTTATGCCAGTCTTCTTGATGTGTACAATATCAAGATGAAATTCTAGATTGTGTTAGTCTTTTTTTATTTAATTTCCATTAAGCTGATGTGGTTGTGTATATTGAACCCAATTGATCTTATCATGCTTTAAATTTTTGGATTTCATCATTAAGTTAACGACTAATTTGATAATGCTATGAAGAAAGTTGCTGAGGGAGAATATTTTCTAAATAACTAATGAATGATTTCAAGGTAATTTGTGTAAGTTCAAAAAATAATTTACTTGGTAAAATATATTGAAATTGAAGTTTCTGTGAGGTCAATTGAACCCACAACCCTTCATATGCCTCCACCCTTGTATAAATGTATAACAAATGTCATGCTTGTACTTGTTGAAAAATATTTTGTAGATATGTTTTTAAGTTACTGATCAAATTCACTTGAAGCTGGAATGAGTTTATTTTTGTAATTAGTTAAATTATTTTGAACGTGATTGTATTTTAAATTTATTTATTGCCTCTAATCTTCAATAACATTGAGCAATTATATTTTGAAATTTGGTTTTAAATGTTAGTTAGTGTTCCTACACTAGCATAAGATTTCGTCGCTTTTGTTAATGTCCTTACAGATTGATCTGCGAATATTGAAGGCTGTCGCTCTTGAGCATCCTAATGATATTGATGCTGCAGCGGAATCTATTCTTGTAGAAATTCTACCCTCAATTGCCACTTCTCATGAATCATCATTCTCTCTACAAGATGCAAATGAAGTGGTTCGTGTCTCATCTTCAGGTAATGCTTCTTTTGTTCTCTGGTTGATGTCCAAAAATTTTGTGCTATAAGTTCTAATTCTTTTCTTGCTATACACCTGTTGCAAGGAAAAACACGGATTTCCAAATCATTTTATTGTTTTCATGTATTTATACACTTTTTTTTAATTTTGCAGATGGAAAGGGTAAGCAGCCTATGTTTTATGAACATCAAGAAGAGGAACGAACATCAAATCATCTATCTGGGAATGAGCTTGTAGTTTGGGAAAATACAGTTTCTAGTCATGGTCCAACCTCTGCCTCTGCCAATACAGGCTCATCTTATTCGAAATGATATCTATTAGTGTTAATCTAATGAGCTTGTATTTAAGCTTGTAGTTTGTGCAACTTAATCGATGGTCTACCTTGATGTGTACAATATCTATTAGCTTTTGATGTAAAAAGAATATTTGTGTATTTTATGGATACTGTTGTAAGAAGAATATTTATGTAATTTATGAATATTTGTGTATTTTATGGATACTGTTGGAAGAAGAATATTTGTGTAATTTATGAATATTTGTGTTTTCTTGGATACTGTCGGTTTTTCACTGTTTCAGAAATCGAATTTGTGTCGTTAAACAATACTGATATTACATCGGTTTTCCACCGTTGTAAAACCGATGTCATTAACTAATATTACATCGGTTGTATACCGCTGCCAAAACTGGTGTTATTAACATATAATATTACATCGATTTTACACCCGATGTCATTAAGTGATACTACACCAATTTTAACCTGATGTCTAAAATGACAGACCTTTTACATCGGCTTCATAGACATCGGTCGAAAATGTAATAGACACCGGTGGAAAACCGATGTCTATAAGGGTTTTTGTTGTAGTGAGAGTTCCATATAGTTATGGAACTAATCCTAGGTCTAGTGGTCAAGTCAAAAATACAAGGGAAGTTATCCCTAGAAGTATTTTTGCAACAACAAACGTGACTAAGACTTCTAAGAAGTCTAAGAAAGTCACTAAGAAGGTCACAAGGGAAGCAATCCCTAGAGTTGACCTAGAAAAGATGACCAAGGACTCTAAGAAGCCTAACAAGGTCACTAAGAAAGTATCTAGGGAAGTTATCCCTAGTGAATACCTAGAGCATCCAAGGAGCACCAATAGATTTTGGGTTCCTAAGAGCATTTTCTCTACCCCTTAGATGGGTTAGAGAGTGTCAACTCTGATTAGAAGGGTAGTTAACCCAACTTTGATGAAGTTGACACTCGGAGAGCATTTTCAAGGTTATTGTTAACCTTTGAAAATGAAAAGAATAAATGAGTTACTCTTGGAAAGAGTAAGATGTGTCATAATTTAAGAAATTGGATATAATTTTAAATTGGCACAAAATTTATAAAAGCAAAAGAAATGTCAAAATTGGGTTTTGACATTTTCTTGGGAAGTAATGGACAATCTAGGCTTTAAATTTAAGTTAGCTAAGGTTTAAGGATACTTAGATAGATAGTTTAGGTACTTTATTTATGCTAATTTACCATCCTTTGTTTGCTCATCATATGTCATGACATCATATTTATTCTTGCACTCATGCCTGATTATGAAAAATACAAAAATACCATGTCATGTCATACATACATCATGTAGTTATAGAAAATTTTCTTTTGAGAATTATTCATCTTTGATGTATGCCATAACGCATCATGCATTATTTTAATTCCTTGCAAATTAAGGACAAATGACATCATTAACAAGTAACATCCTTGGTGGATGTTCATAATCTCAAAATACCTAGACAGATATGCATGATCCTTAGATTAGGGCAAAACCAAAAGTTTACATCTCACTAAAGAACTATAAGGTGACTTGTATGTGATTTCGGACACATTAAATACAAGTGAGATGTTAGGATGATGAATAAAACTCAAGATGTTGATTTAGTGCATTTTTTTTAGTTTTAAGTACATCAAAACACATAGTTATGTGTTTTCCAATCATTAGGAAAGCTAATGTACAAGTCATGTGCATTGAGCTCAAAGAATATGGTGGGATATTGGTTTTGAAAATAATTTTAAATATACTTTGGAAAACCTTGATGAAGGCTATCTTTTGATAGTAATCATCATTGAATAGTTGAGCACAAACTTGAAAGAAAATACTAAAGTTTTTACAAGTTCCCAAGTTTGTGTCAATATTTGAAAATAGAAAGTATTTTCATAGAAAACTATTTTTCCTTGAAAGTATATACCCTAAGGATTGTCTACATGAATTTTCATGATTTTTCAAATTTTGTAGAATTTTTAGGGACTTTCTGAAATTGACTGAAAATGTATTTCAGCATTTTCAGAGCTTCAATCGATCACCCGATCGATTGGAGTGCCTCAATCGATCAGGCGATCGATTGAGAAGGTATTTCTCGCGAGCAGAAGCTCACTGGATCGATTCACCGATCGATCCACGCAGCCTGAATCGATCAGTGGATCGATTCAGTTGGGTTCAATCGATTGGGACCCAACTCCAATCGATTGAAATGCTGAGTTTGGCTGGGTAAGCTAGATTTCAGCATTTTTAGTCTAAATAACCCCTCCTTACCCCTTAAAACACATTAGTATACATTTAGGGGGAGTTTTCATGATGAAAACAAGGATGAATTAGTTAAGGAAAACTAAGTAGAGGTTCAGGTTGAGGTTTGACTTTAATATTGAATTTTTGAACCTCAAAACTTCTAAATTTGGGTTTTCTATATGTTTAGGGATTCCAAGTCATTGTTGGTACAATGACAGAAGTTACGTGCATGTCTTTAGGGGGAGTTACTCTTTAAGGACATGAAAATCTATTTTTCATACACCCTGGAAGGTGGTTAACCTTCCTTAGTGTAAATGCTCAAGGTTGAGCATTTTGAATACAATGAGGAGTGGATATCTTCATTGTTTGGGTGTTCGTGCTCAAGGATGAGCATTGATGATGAATGAAGGGCATGAGACTTTCATTATCATGTTGAACACAATGAGTGAAGTTGTGAACAACGGTGAGTGCCTCTTCAGGGAGAGAGTTTTTGATGTGTGCAAATAGGGGGAGAATGTGTGGTTAAGTTAAGTCTTCATTACCTAAAGAGGGAGTCTGCCCTCTAGGAAAGGGGGAGAATGAAGGAAACCCTCATTCATACATTGGCATGAAGGAAGTTGAGGCTATGAGATTAGCCTAACTTAAAAGTATTGTCAAACATCAAAAAGGGGGAGATTGTTGGTGTAATATCCCTAGGTCAAGGTTGACCTGGTTGACTAAGCTTGAGTTGGCTTAAGCTTGAGTCTTTATGTTTGAGTTTCGATGTTTGACAATATAGACAATACGTGGAGATTACAGGTGTAATCATCCGATTGGGGAGATTGTTAGAGTAATTCCCCTCTGGTCAGGGTTTGACCAGTCTGAGTTTGAAGAAGAGTCAAGTAGGTCAAGATTGACCGGATACTTGACTGGGAAGTCCTAGTGAGTGAAGCTAGGCAGAAAGAAAAATCCTGGTGAGTGAAGCCAGGTGAAAGACCTAGTGAGTGAAGCTAGGCAGTTGGAAAATCCTAGTGAGTGAAGCTAGGTGAAAGTCCTGGTGAGTGAAGCCAGGCAGGTGGAAAGTCCCGGTGAGTGAAGTCGGGCAGTGGAAAAATCCTGGTGAGTGAAGCCAGTTGAAAATCCTGGTGAGTGAAGCCAGGTGAAAATCCTAGTGGTTGAAGCTAGGTGAAAGTCCTGGTGAGTAAAGCCAGGCATATGGGAATTCCTAGTGAGTGAAGCTAGGCAGATGGAAGGACCTGGTGAGTGAAGCCAGGCATGTGGAAATCTAGGTGGGTCAAGGTTGACCGGACACCTGGTGTTTGGAAGTCCAAGTGGGTCATGGAGGACCGGACACTTGGCATGAGATGGTAAGTCCAAGTGGGTCAAGGTTGACCGGACACTTGGCGCAAAGAGAAAGTCCAAATGGGTCAAAAGTTGACAGAATTCTTAGCGGTCGTAAGTCCAATAGGGAGTTGGCATGGAATTAGGAAGTACAGACGTAGTAAACTTCCGAAGGTCATAACTTTTGACTCGGATATCGGAATGAGGTGATCTTGGATGCGAAACGAAGCTAATTTCAAGCTCTATCCAGTTTTCTACTTTCCAATCGATTGACCAATCGATTAGGGGGTTCAATATATTGGTCAATCAATTGGTTGATGTGAATTTATGCAAAAATGGGCTGAATCAATTGGGTAATTGATTGAAACTTCCCCAATCGATTGGTCAATCGATTGGGAGAGTTTTGGAGTGAATAGTAAGCTTCTGAATCGATCAGTTGATCGATTGAAACCTCTAATTGATCGGCCGATCGATTAGAGCGCTGGGAATCGCTCGAGAAGCCTTGAATCGATCGGGTAATCGATTCAGGGCGATTCTAGAGTGCACAGAGGCGCTCTGGATCGATCGGTCGATCGATCCAAAGCCTCCCCAATCGATTGGGAGCAATCCAATTGGGATTCGACCGTTGGCGCAAATAAAGCCGTTGGCGAGTGTGTCTTCGGCAAGTTCTTTGATTCTTCTCCACGGGCGATCACAGCAGCTCTCTACAGCGATCTTTTCTTCCTCACCGCCAGTTCTTGAAGGTTCTTGGAGGCTCATCCAAGTCAAGAGGCGAGTTGCAACAAGAAGAAGAAGAAGCTAGGGTTTTCATTGTAATCTTGTAAGATTCATTTGTATTTTGCTTCTTTCTTTCTCATTGTTGTATTGTGAGGTTGTAAGGCTTCTCCGCCTTCAGTAGTTACTGAGAAGGAGTGTTTTTATAGTGGAGGGTGCGTGAGTGTGTGGATTCTTGGACTAGTCACCTCTTCTTGAGGTGGATACCAAGTAAATCCCTAGAGTTAGCGTTGTTGTTTGTGTTTCTTGTATTTCCGCTGCACATCATCCCAAGAAGCGAGCAACGACGAGCACGACGATCGCGACGAGCTATTCACCCCCCTCTAGCTACATTTCGGTCCCAACAAGAGCATGCTCACTTATAACTCGCACAGGGGCGAAAGTCTGGAGGCGTGAGAGTAAGCTCACTTATAACTCGCACGGGGGTGAGAGTCTAGAGGCGTGAGAGCAAGCTCACTTATAGCTCACCTTGGGGCGAGAGTATGGAGGCATGAGAGCAAGCTCACTTATAGCTCGCACAGGGGCGAGAGTCTGGAGGCGTGAGAGCAAGCTCACTTATAACTCGCACGGAGGTGAGAGTCTAGAGGTGTGAGAGCAAGCTCACTTATAGCTCACCTTGGGGCGAGAGTCTGGAGGCATGAAAGCAAGCTCACTTATATCTCGCACAGGGGCGAGAGTCTGGAGGCGTGAGAGCAAGTTCACTTATAACTCGCACTGGGACAAGAGTCTGGAGGCGTGAGAGCAAGCTCACTTATAACTCACGCTGGGGCGAGAGTCTGAAATTCCGACCAAGAGGTCATTGGTTGTGAGAGCATGCTCACTTATAACTCGCACTGGGGTGAGAGTCTAGAATTCTGACTGAGAGGTCATCTGGAGAACTAACTAGGAATTAATTGTTAGTTAGAGCCCTAGAGCCAATCATTTGATAATTGTATGGACTCATTGTATCATATTCTTGTATATTAATAAAGGCATTTGTTTGGTTATTATACTTATTTGTATTAGTGCCAAATAGACTAAGTATAATAGCGTCCTTGAGTAGAAGGTTCATACCTATATCAATTGATTAGTTGAATCGATAGTGAGATGATATAGGGAACACTACTCTAAATCATTCCTAGTCGAGTATTAACATTCAGGGACAATGTTAATACAATAAGACTAGCATGTAGGTCAGCTCGATGACTTGATCTCACAAGTCATGGATATAGAGATATCAAGCTGACACATGGGTATGCATTAGAGAATGTATACTGAATGACCCGCCATGAGAAAGTATCATGGATCGTTATATGAGTGTCATATACTTTCTCATGTGGCTATTAGTATGACTATTAGTCCTTAGACCTGAAGTCACCATGGATCCCTACATAAGGAGTTATGTACTTTGGTTTCGTCAAACGTCACCCGTAATTGGGTGGACTATAAAGGCGATTACTAGGTATGTAACGAATTATGCAGAGGGATGTGAGTGATGTAGATGGGATCTATCCCTCCCATATGACGGGAGCGATATCGATATTCTTGATAGAGTAAGACCACGAAGTGTATGGCCATACCCAAATGAGTCAATATGAGATATTGAGCTCATTTGATTGAGTGAGTCTACTTGGAGTTCAAGATTTAGATTGGTCAGAGGATGACACGGTCTATGCCTCACATTGATCAATCTAGATGTCTAGGATAGAAGGACACTTGTCATATATTGTGAGGAGTCACAATTAATAGTCACAAGGTGATGTTGGATCTCAACATTTCTTGTAACTTGGGTAGCAATGATGTATTGCTAGATGCCGCTCATTGCTTATGTTTCTAAAGGAGTTTAGAAACATTACCAACGTTACAAGAACCTATTGGGTCACACACAAAGAACAAGTGGATGGAGATTGGGTTCATATGATGAACCAATTGGATTGGGTTCATATGATGAACCAATTGGATTCAAATTAGACTTATTGAGTTAGACTCAATTAGATTCAATTGTTGAATGAGTCTAATTTAGATTTGATTCATTGAGTCAATTTATATTAATGAATTGAGATTCATTAAATTAAAATTGACTTGAATCAAAGGTTGGATTTAACTCAACAAGGAAGACAATTGGTCAAGTTTGACTTGACCAAGTAGAAATTGAAACATCATGTTTGACTTGATGTATTGCCACATCATAAGGATGACTCATCCTTGCCACATCACCTCCACCTCATGAGACATGCCACCTCATGGGGGTTACACTCTCCCCTTGGCTTTAATGTGGTCGGCCACATTAATGGGGGGGTTACATTGTGTGGCCGGCCACACTAATGGAAATGGGGTTTTTGATTTTGTGGAGTAATGTGTGCATTCATTCTATCATCTTCTTCCTTGCTTCTCCCCTCTCTTGGCTAGATGTTGCCGTGACTTCCATGGTGAGGAGAAGGTGGTTGAGTGAGTTAATCCAAGAAGTCCAAGAAGAAAGGTAATATTTTTAGAGGAGTGTATTGTATTCTCTTCTTTGCTTTCCTTTCTTCTTCCATTCCCATCCGAGAGCCCTAGAGAGAGTGCTAGCACACTTGGGGTCTCTCTTCTCCATCCTTTGAGTGTGAGAGACACTCCTTGTTCGTGTGGATATCATTAGAGGAGTGTCTACGTTGACACTCTCGAGATCCGGCGTACCGTTGGACGAGCGGGAACGCGAAAGGGCACGCATCAAAGGTATAAAGTGTTTTCCTTTGTAGATCTACTGTAGATCGTAGTTTATAACTCGTACTTGTGTTTTCAAAATTTTTCCTTGCACGGATCCTATGGCTTTGGGTGATTCGGGGTTTCCGCGACGCGAAAAGCGGTTTTCGCGGCCCGAAAAACCCAACATTAATCTGGGGGTCTGGCGAGGAATTCTGACCTGGAGATTTGCCCAGGAGTTTCACTCTGAAGATCTGCCCAGAAGTTTAATCTAGAGATCTGCCTAGGAATTTGATCGGGAGATCTACCAAGGACTTTGATCAGGAGATCTGCTCAAGAATTTTTGATCTGGAGATCTGCCCGGGAGTTTAATCTGGAGATCTGCCTAGAAATCTTGATATGGAGATCTACCCAGGAATTTGATTGGGAGATCTGCTCAGGAATTTTTGATCTGGAGATCTTCCCAGGAATTTGATCGGGAGATCTGCCTAGGAATTTGATTGGGAGATCTGGCCAAGAATTTGATCGAGAGATCTGCTCAGGAATTTTTGATTTGGAGATCTGCCCGGGAGAATAATCTGGAGATCTGCTCAGGAATCTTGATCTGGAGATCTACCCAGGAATTTGATTGGGAGATTTGCTCAAGAATTTTTGATCTGGAGATTTACCTAGGAGTTTAATCTGGAGATCTGCCCAGGAGTTTGATCGGGAGGCAACACTTGTGGCTTGGAAGAAGATGAGCTATTGGATCCTCCGTATCCCTGCGGTCATAAGGTGTGTTACATAAGGTTCTTTTAGTTAAATTTAAACCTTACTCTGATTTCAAGGAAGTGTAAAGGCACCGAATTCTGATCGACTTTCCCGTCGCCGTCTTCTTCGTTTCCCGAGATTCCTGCCTGGACTTTTCAATTCTCGAGGCATGGTCTTCATGAAGCAAGGCGCGCCTCCTTGTATATTTCTCCCCTAAAGAATTTGTCCGGCTCGATTTTCGATGTTTCTTAGGGGTTTTGATTTATAAACCCCCCCTAAAGGTAGTCCGTCGTTCCTTTACCTTAAGAGATTTCTTACTGCTTCATCTTCTTTCAACGTGTCTTCGTTCCTTTACCTTCGATTGCTCACCTTCTTCTTCTTCGTGTCCCCCCGCTGTAAGTACTTTTCCTTCCTCCTCTAGCTTCCCCCTCTACATCTCTTTAATGGATAGTGAGAGGGAAATGCCCTGGTACTCGCACTTTCTCTCCGACTTAGATAGGAGCGACCTTGAGTCGATCTGTGCTAGCTTGAAACTTCCCGATGCCTACAAGCTCCTTCCTTTTGGTCCCCATGATCATCCATCCTCTCCTCCCGTCGGCTTTATAACCTTCTTTAAGTATTAGCTTTTAGGTGGCCTCCACTTTCCCATTCATCCGTTTTTCTTCCGTCTGAGTCAGTACTTCGGTATTCCATTATCCCAGTTTGCTCCCAACGCTTTCCGTGCTATCTGTGGCATGGTGATCTTATTGAAGGGTGCTACTTGGAATACCGTTTTGTTTCCCCTGTACAAAAATTTATACAAGCACAGAATTTTTCCTAGAAACCCATGTGCTCTTCAGAAGTTAAACTTGGATTGGAAACGAAACTTAACATTTTTACTCCAAGTTCGTTCTTCAAAGTTAAACTTAGATTGGAAACGAAACTTAACATTTTCACTCCAAGTTCAACCCTTGTGTTCTTTAGAAGTTAAACCATATTACAGAAGTTGATTAAATATTTATTTCAAGGATTGGCTTCCAGGTCGTTGGCGAGGCACTAGACCTTCTTGGTTATGAGATCATCCACCACTTCTTAGACAAAGCCTTTCAAAGAAATTGAATATTTAAACTTCTCACAGAAACCTTAGGTTGAACTACAGAGACCTCAATCAAAGCACAAGATCGAAACATAAAATCGAAGCAGAAAAATGAAAACACAAAATCGCTAGCCTCTTGTGTTGGTATTTCAGGATCCATACAAAGAAAACAAAACTAGTTGTACTGCGGAATAAATAACTAGTTGTACATTTCTTCGTAGACAATGACCTCTTGATCTTCTACCGTATTCCTCTCCTCTTCTTGGACGTTGTGTGGATGTCGATCTACCAAGACAAAAACACCCGAACCCCTTTTGTTTCCAAGCCGCCTACCACCAAAAGATGCAAAGAAAGGAACGCCTCCTTCTTCTTCTTCTCCTCCAAACCGCCGGCCACCAAGGTGCTTCGTCTCTTCGTTTTCTTTTCCTCCAAGCTCCAGCCACCAAGAGAAGATGGGGCACCGACCCTAGAGGGAAGAAAAGGGAAGAAGAAAAGAAGTGGGGTGTCGACCCTAGAGGAAAGAAAAGAAAAATGGGGTGTCGACCTTAAGCGAAAGGAGAGGGTTTTTAGTTGTGGAGAAAAACTTATCACTTCTTAATTGAATTGTTGATTTTTGTGGCACAACCTCCTCTCCTTTTATAACCCTTTGCCCCAGATAAAAAAGGAGAAAAAGTAATAGATTTTTGTTTAGAAAAAATCTCTAGAAAAGAATTAACATAATTCTTTTTAGAAAAATTTCTTAAGAAAAAATTAGTATAATTCTTTTTAGAAAATTTCTAAGAAAGAATCAACATAATTCTTTTTAGAAAAATCTCTAGGAAAGAATTAATATAATTTTTTTAGAAAAAATTCTTAGGAAAGAATTAATATAATTCTTTTTAGAAAATTTCTAAGAAAGAATCAACGTAATTTTTTTAAGAAAAATCTCTAATTCTGTTGAGAAAAAATCTTCCTTTTTTTTCTTTTTCTTTTCTTTTGGTTTGGCCGACCCCTTGCTTGGGCACCAAGCAAAGTTTGGCCCACCCCTTTCTTAGGTAGGAAGCAAGGCTTGGCCGGCCTCTTGCTTGGGCACCAAGCAAGGATGTGGCCGACCCCTTTCTTGGGTAGGAAGCAAAACCAAAACGGGTGAATACGAGACTTTATAGAGGCTACAACAGGGACCGAGAGGAGGAATTGGTTTAGGCCTCCTGATGGACTTGAGCTTCCTATATTCGACCCGAACACCTAACTCAAGTTCATCAATAATAACTCATACCACTAAAGAGTTATTATTGAACTACCGCACCAATCCCATATTACAATATGGGCTCATACTTATCATGAGTGCGTTAGTCTCCCTGTGTTTAAAATATCGTATGTCCGTTAATTAAATGAGTTACTGACAACTCACTTAATTAACATCTAGCTCCAATCGATCGGCCGATGAAATAAAATTTACGTAAAACTTCGAGTACGAGTTTATAGCCTAGATCTAAACTAGATCTACAAAGGAGAAGAACTTTACCTTTGATGCGATGCCCTTCGCTAATCCCGCTCGTCCAAGGTTCGTCGGATCTCGAGAGTATCAAAGTAGATACTCCTCTATGTGTATCCACACAAGCAAGAGATGGAGAGACCAAACAAAAGGTGTGCTAGCACCTTTGAAAGGTTCGGCCAAGGTGGAGGAGAGGGAGAGAAGAGAAAGCTTGAGGAAGAAGATGAGAGTTACACACAAAATGACACTCACCCGATGAATCAATAAGTGGTCGGTCACATGAATGAGGTTAATAACCTCCATGGAATACCAAGAGTCACAACTCTTGGTAACTCCCATGAGGTGGCATCCCACTTAAGCAACCATGATGATGTGGAGCATCATTATTGGTCCACTCTTTGCCAACTCACCTATGAGGTGGCAAATGGTCAAGTCAAACTTGACTCTTCATCTTCCTCTCAAGTCAAGTCAAACTTGACCACTTCACTCCCATGGTTGATCAAATCTAACCATTGGTTCAAGTCAATTTTAATTTAATGAATCTATATTCATTGAATGAAATTGACACAATAAGTCTAAGTCCAAATTAGACTCATCTAACACGTGAACAAAATTGAATCCAACTCAATTAGCCTAATTTGGATTACTCTTAATCCAATTTGGTTCATCACATGGACCTAATCCTTTAGGTTCATCAAATGAACCTAATCTCCATCTAATTACCCTTTGTGTGTGACCCTATAGGTTCTTATAACATTGGCAATGCTCCTAAACCCCTTTAGAAGCATAAGTAATGAGCGGTATCTAGCAACACATCATTACTACCTAAGTTATAAGAATGCTGAGATCCAACATCACCTTGTGACTACTAATTGTGACTCTTCACAATATATGACAAGTGTCCTTCTATCCTTGACATCTAGATTGATCAATGTGAGGCATAGACCGTGTCATCCTCTAATCAATCTAAATCTTGAATCCCAAGTAGACTCACTCAATCAAATGAGCTCAACATCTCATATTGACTCATTTGGACATGGTCATGCACTTAGTGGTCTCACTCTATCAAGAATATCGATGTCACTCCCATCAGATAGGAGGGATAGATCCCATCTACATCACTCACATCCCTCCGCATAATTTGTTACATACCCAGTAATCACCTTTATAGTCCACCCAATTACGGGTGACGTTTGATGAAGCCAAAATATGTACTCCTTATGTAGGGAACCATGGTGACTTCAGGTCCAAGGACTAATAGTCATACTAATAGCCACATGAGAAAGTATATGACACTCATATAACGATCCATGATACTTTCTCATGGCGGGTCATTCAATATACATTCTCCAATGTATACCCATGTGTCAACTTGATATCTCTATATCCATGACTTGTGAGATCAAGTCATCGGGTTGACCTACATGCTAGTCTCGTCACATTAACATTGTCCATAAACGCTAATACTTGACTAGGAATGATTAAGAGTAGTGTTCCCTATATCATCTCACTATCGATTCAACTAACCGATTGATATAGGTAAGAACCTTCTACTCAAGGATGCTATTATACTTAGTTATTTGACACCAATACAAGTAAGCATAATAACCATAAACAAATGCCTTTATATATATAAGAATATGATACAACGACTCCATACAACAATCATCAAATGATTGGCTCTAGGGCTCTAACTAACAATCTCCCACTAGCACTAGTGCCAATCAATATAGGCTCTAAGGCCTAATGACCTAGTGTAACCATCATGCTTCCATTGTGCCAAAGCCTTGGTCAAGGGATCTGCGATGTTAGCCTCAATAGGTACTATGCAAATCTTCACATCTCCTTTATCGATGATCTCTCGAATGAGATGGAAGCGCCGTAGTATGTGTTTGGTCCGCTGGTGTGAGCGAGGTTCCTTAGCCTGTGCTATTGCTCCATTGTTGTCACAATAGAGCTCTATGGGATCAGCTATGCTAGGAACCACCCCAAGCTCAGTAATGAACTTGCGGATCCAAACTGCCTCCTTTGCTGCTTCTGTTGCAGCAATATACTCGGCCTCTGTTGTAGAATTAGCTACTATGTCCTGCTTCGAACTCTTCCAGCTCACAGCACCACCATTTATGCAAAACATGAACCTTGACTGCGATCGATAATAATCCTGATCAGTTTGGAAGCTAGCATCACTGTAACCCTTTACAGCTAGCTCGTCATCGCCTCCATATATCAAGAAATATTATTTAGTCCTTCTCAAGTATTTAAGAAGATTCTTGACTGCTATCCAGTGACTTTCACCTGGATCTGACTGATATCTGCTCGTCATGCTCAAAGCATACGAGACATCAGGACGAGTACATAGCATGGCGTGCATGATAGATCCTATGGCTGAAGCATAAGGGATTTGATCCATGCGGTCTCTCTCCTCTCTAGAAGAGGGATCTTGAGTCTTTGAAAGACTCACACCATGTGACATCGGCAGAAATCCCTTCTTGGAGTTCTACATGGCAAACCGAAGGAGTACCTTGTCAATATATGTACTCTGACTTAGGCCAAACAACCTCTTAGATCTATCTCTATAGATCTGTATCCCTAGAATGCAGGATGCTTCACCTAAGTCCTTCATTGAGAAACAAGTCCCTAGCCAAGTCTTGACAGACTGTAGCAAAGGGATGTCTTTCCCAATGAGTAGTATGTCATCCACATACAATATGAGGAAGACAACTATATCCCCTACAACTTTCTTGTAGACACAAGGTTCATCTTCATTCTTGATGAAACCAAACTGTTTGATTGCATCATCGAATCAAAGATTCCATCTCCGAGAAGCTTGCTTTAGTCCATAAATGGACCTATGCAGCTTGCATACTCTGCTAGTATGCTGTGGATCTACAAACCCCTCAGGTTGTGTCATGTACACATCCTCGAGTAGGTTTCCATTCAGAAATGCGGTTTTGACATCCATCTGCCATATCTCATAGTCATGGTAGGCTGCAATAGCAAGCATGATCCGAATGGACTTAAACATCGCTACTGGAGAAAAGGTTTCATCATAGTCAATACAATGAATCTTCTTGAAACCTTTAGCTACCAAGCGACCCTTATAGATAAGTCCAACCATGTCAGTCTTTCTCTTAAAGACCCACTTACACCCAATGGGTTTTACCCCTTCAGGTGGATCAACCAAAGTCCATACTTGGTTGGTGTACATGGATTCCATCTCGGATCTCATGATTTCTATCCATTTCTCGGAATCTGGTCTCATCACAGCTTCCTGATAGGTGGTAGGCTCATCCTCTATGAGCATAACGTCATCATGGTCAGACAAGAGAAATGAGTATCTCTCAGGCTGATGACGTACCCTATCAGACCTGCGAAGAGGTATGTCTACTTGAACTAGTTGTTGTTCCTCAACTCCTTATGGAACAACATCATCCACAACACTTTGTGGTTCCAGTTCAATTTCCATCGAGGCATCAATGCTATTGTTCGCATCTTGAACTTCTTCAAGATCGAACGCGCTCCCACTAGACTTTCTAGAAACAAAGTCCCTTTCTAGAAATACCCCAGTCTTAGCCACAACTACCTTGTGTTGACTGGGAATGTAGAAGTAATATTCCTTCATTTCCTTGGGATATCCAATGAAATAGCACTTGTCGGATTTGGATCCCAATTTGTCCGAGACTTGACGTCTAACGAAAGCCTCACAACCCCAAATCCTCATAACAGACACTTGGGCATCTCTCCCAATTCATATCCTATATGGTGTCTTTATTACAGCCTTGGATGAAACTCGGTTGAGTATGAAGGCTGCTGCGTCTAGAGCATAGCCCCAAAGATACATGGGAAGATCTGTGTGACTTATCAAAGATCGTGTCATATCTAATAAGGTACGATTCCTCCTTTCGGATACACCATTCCACTGTGGTATTCCAGGAGGAGTGAGTTGAGATAGAATCTCACACTCAGCTAGATAGTCATGAAACTCATGGCTAAGGTATTCACCACCTCGATCTGATCGAAGTATCTTAATACTCTTGCCAAGCTGGTTTTGTACTTCATTCTTGAATTCTTTGAACATTTCAAAGGATTCTGACTTATGTGTCATCAGGTACACATAACCATATCTACTGAAGTCATCAGTAAATGTAATAAAGTACCTATAACCACCTCTAGCAGTGACATTGAAAGGGCCACATACATCACTATGTATAAGACCTAACAAGTCAGATTCACTCTCACTGTGTCCACTAAAGGGAGTCTTGGTTATCTTGCCTAGAAGGCATGACTCGCATGCCTCATATGATTCAAAATCAAATGAGTCCAGTAAACCATCTTTATGGAGCTGGGATAAGCGTTTGCCATTTATATGATCTAAGCGACAATGCCAGAGATAGGTTTGGTTCATATCATTTGACTTGAACCTCTTGGTACTTATGTTATAGATAGGGTTCTCAAGGTCTAGAATATAGAGTCCGTTCATCAGAGGTGCACTACAATAGAACATATCATTTAAATAAACTGAACAACATTTGTCCTTTATTATAAAAGAGAAACCTTTCTTGTCCAAACAAGAAACTGAAATTATGTTCTTAGTTAAAGCAGGTATATAACAACATTCATCTAATTCTAATACAAGCCCAGAGGGTAGAGATAGATGATAAGTTCCTACAGCAACAGCAGCAACCCGTGCTCCATTGCCTACTCATAGGTCCACCTCGCCCTTCGTCAATGTCCTGCTATTTCTCAGCGCCTGCACATTAGTACAAATGTGAGAAGCACATCCGGTATCTAATACCCATGATGAAGAAATAGATAGATTGACTTCTATAACATATATACCTGAAGTGGAAGTCTCACTTCGCTTCTTCTTAAGATCTTCAAGGTACACCTTGCAGTTCCTCTTCCAGTGCCCGGTCTGACCGCAGTGGAAACAGGTAGCATCCTTGGCGACCCCTCCTTTAGGCTTCAGTGTCTTGCCTTTGCCCTTAGCTTGGGACTTTCCTTTGCCTTTGGGCTTGCCCTTGCCCTTGTGTTTCTGAACCATCAGAATAGAGTGGGGCTTAACCTTCTTAAGGTTGATCTCAACAGTTCTCAACATACTTAAAAGCTCAGGCAGTGGCTTGTCAATTTCATTCATGTTGTAGTTCATGACGAATTGACTGTAGCTCTCTGGCAAGGATTGCAAGACCAAATCAGTGGCCAGCTCTTGGCCAAGGGGGAATCCCAACCTCTGTAGGTTTTCTATGTACCCAATCATCTTGAGTACATATGGACCTACGGGAGTCCCGTCTTGCATCTTACACTGAAACAGTGCCTTAGAGATCTCGAATCTCTCATGCCTAGCTTGTCCTTGATATAATTGACGAAGATGTTCAACCATATCATAAGCTCCCATCAACTCGTGTTGCTTCTGAAGCTCAGAGTTCATGGTCGCGAGCGTGAGACAGGACACATCTAATGCGTCATCCCGATGCTTCTTATAAGCATCACGGTCAGCTCGCGTGGCAATGGCAGGAGGTGCATTAGGAATGGGCTGCTCCAGGATGTACAGTTTTCGTTCCTGTGTGAGAACGATTCTCAAGTTCCTGTACCAGTCCAGGAAGTTAGCTCCATTGAGCTTGTCCTTATCGAGGACAGAACGCAGGGAGAAGGAGTTCATGTTTGACAACATGGTAATCTACAACAGAAAAATGCAAAAAAAATAAATATCATATTCCAATTAATCATCTAATTAGGCCTTTAATTAAATGATGCTCCCACTGAATTCTATAATTCATGTGGGACAAGATCCACATCATACTATGCCCTGAGTTAGCTTTGGCTAAATTGCCCAAGACTCAGTATGATCGGTAGGTAACTAATTACCAATTACATCTCTATGCAACTCTTGTATATAGGATCAAGATCCGCATTTATATTAAAACTCGAGTTAGCTTTGGCTAATACGCCCAAGAGTTAATATAAACGTGATTTTGTCTCATCTTCCAACTATTGGATAAATGCCTATAGTTAAACTTGATTTAACTAGTTGTACTCAATCTAATTGAGTTTTTACTCACCCATGCGTTGATAGGTGGGACCAAGATTGTCCCTCCGTACCCTACCAAGATAATATGTGTTGCTCTGCATTGGCAGATTTAACAACAACATGTGATCGAGGTAGTGATAGGTATCACGGCATGGTAGACATTTTTGATTTGACGCGATTGAGATCTAATCTAATCGGCGATGTGTATCATGTACTCGATTTAGATCTAATCTAATCGTGGAGGTGCATCATGTGCGCGACTTAGATCTAATCTAATCGTTAAGGCGCTAATTAATTACTAATCTAGCATGCATCACATATACACACACAAGCAATTAATTAATTTTATGATTAGTCATGGCCCTACTACGATCTTCTCAAGCCAATGAGAAGATCAGATGGTCAACCTAAGGTCAACATCTTCTCAAGCTCCTTCCTTTGACCACCTTGTGTTGCTCGCACCCTCCTCGTAACTCCGTCTCAAGTGAACCTTCCACCGTCTCATTTTGAACATTACAAAAGGTGAAACTCGAGTTACATTCAAGTCTAAACTATTTACAAGAGGAATAAATAAATAGCAAGGCACGAGCGCAGGTCGCGTATCAAATATACAACACGCACAATCACATGACGGCACGCAGGCCGTATTATGAATTACAACACAATATCCAATCAAATTGGGGTCTTTTGGGCCATGACCATCACAAAATGATATAAAATTCTAAATTATGTAATTTCCATAAATTTCTGTAATTTTGTCTAATATTTTTATGATTTTATGAGTAAAAATTCCCAGCGGCCCCGTTTAGCAATTTTCGGGCGCAATCGCGGAACGAACCCCCTTGTGGGGTTAGGGGCAGCACCCCTACCCGCGATATAACCATCACGAGTATTCCTAAGCGATCCTACAGCGCCTTAGCCCGCTGTCCCAAAATGATTTGGGGTGAAACCTTGCCGTTTCGGAAAAATTTTCTCGGTAGTCGAAGCCTACAAGTGTCTAAACTCTTGTGTTTCGCTTCTACGAGAAAAATACTCATAAAATCTATAAAAACAGTAAATTTACATAATATTATAGAACTGATATTTTTCATAAAAATACAAACAAAAACTCGTACGCGCTTCGCACGTAACTCTGATACCACTGTTGGGTTTTTCAGGCCGCAAAATTCGCTTTTTGCGTTGCGGAAACCCTGAAACCCCGCCACCGGATCCGTGCGAAGAAATAAAATTTACGTAAAACTTCGAGTACGAGTTTCTAGCCTAGATCTAAACTAGATCTACAAAGGAGAAGAACTTTACCCTTGATGCGATGCCCTTGCCTAATCCCGCTCGTCCAAGGTTCGTCGGATCTCGAGAGTATCAAAGTAGATACTCCTCTATGTGTATCCACACAAGCAAGAGATGGAGAGATCAAACAAAAGGTGTGCTAGCACCTTTGAAAGCTTCGGACAAGGTGGAGGAGAGGGAGAGAAGAGAAAGCTTGAGGAAGAAGATGAGAGTTACACACAAAATGAAACTCACCCAATGAATCAATAAGTGGCCGGCCACATGAATGAGGTTAATAACCTCCATGGAATACCAAGAGTCACAATTCTTGGTAACTCCCATGAGGTGGCATCCCACTTAAGCAACCATGATGATGTGGAGCATTATCATTGGTCCACTCTTTGGCAACTCACCTATGAGGTGGCAAATGGTCAAGTCAAACTTGACTCTTCATCTTCCTCTCAAGTCAAGTCAAACTTGACCACGTCTTTCCCATGGTTGATCAAATCTATGTTGGGATTTTCGAGCCGCAAAAACCGCTTTTTCGCGTTGCAAAAACCCCGAATCTCCCATGCCATCGGATCCGTACGAAGTTTATAAGCAAAATTTTGAGTACGAGTTTACTAAACCCTAGATCTACACTAGAGAAGGAAGTTACCCTCGATGCGATGCCCTTTGCAATCCCGCTCGTCCAACGGTTCGTCGGATCTCGAGATCGTCAAGTGTACGATCCTCTAGAAGTATCCACACGAACAAACTAGGTGGAGAGGCCAAACAAAAGGTGTGCTATCACCTATGAAGTGTTCGGCCAAGAGAGGAGAGGGAGAAGAAAATTGAGAGCAAGAGGAAGAAGATGGAGTGAATGCCTTGAATGAAAAAATCAACTCTTTTTCTCACAATAAGTGGCCGACCACAATGGAGTTGTAACCTCCATTCTCATTTAATGTGGCTATTAAAGAGAAGATTTGTAACCTCCATGAGGTGGCACACACATGTGCCAACTATGATGATGTGGCACATCATCATTAGTCCTCCTAATGTCAACTCACAAATGAGGTGGCAAATAGTCAAGTCAAACTTGACTCTTCCTCTTCCTCTCAAGTCAAGTCAAATTTGACATTATAACTCCCATGGTTGATCGAATCCAACCATTTGATTCAAGCCAATTTAATATAATGAATCTAATTCATTTAATTAAATTGATTCAATGAGTCATAATCTAAATTAGACTCATTGAACACATGAATCAAATTGAGTCCAACTCAATTAGTTCAATTAGGATTACTCTTAATCCAATTTGATTCATCATATAAATCTAATCCTCTTGGTTCATTATGTGAACCTAATCTCATCTAATTGTCCTTTGTGTGTGACCCTATAGGTTCTTATAACATTGGCAATGCTCCTAAACCAAGTTAGAAGCATAAGTAATTAGCGGTATCTAGCAACACATCATTACTACCCAAGTTATAAGAATGTTGAGATCCAACATCACCTTGTGACTACTAATTGTGACTCCTCACAAAATATGACAAGTGTCCTTCTATCCTAGACATCTAGATTGATCAATATGAGGCATAGACCATGTCATCCTCTAATCAATCTAAATCTTGAACTCCAAGTAGACTCACTCGATCAAATGAGCTCAATATCTCATATTGACTCATTTGGGCATGGCCATGCACTTAGTGGTCTCACTCTATCAAGAATATCGATGTCACTCCCGTCATATAGGAGGGATAGATCCCATCTACATCACTCACATCCCTCTGCATAATTCGTTACATACCCAGTAATCGCCTTTATAGTCCACCCAGTTACGGGTGACGTTTGACGAAACCAAAGTACGTAACTCCTTATGTAGGGATCCATGGTGACTTCAGGTCCAAGGACTAGTAGTCATACTAATAGCCACATGAGAAAGTATATGACACTCATATAATGATCCATGATACTTTCTCATGGCAGGTCATTCAATATACATTCTCCAATGTATACCTATGTGTCAACTTGATATCTCTATATCCATGACTTGTGAGATCAAGTCATCGAGTTGACCTACATTCTAGTCTCGTCACATTAACATTGTCCCTGAACGCTAATATTTAACTAGCAATGATTAAGAGTAGTTTTCCCTATATCATCTCACTATCGATTCAACTAACCGATTGATATAGGTAAGAACCTTCTACTCAAGGATGCTATTATACTTAGTTATTTGACACCAATACAAGTAAGCATAATAACCATAAACAAATGCCTTTATATATATAAGAATATGATACAACGACTCCATACAACAATCATCAAATGATTGGCTCTAGGGCTCTAACTAACAATCTCCCACTAGCACTAGTGTCAATCAGTATAGGCTCTAAGGCCTAATGACCTAGTGTGACCATCATGCTTCCTCTGTGCCAAAGTCTTGGTCAAGGGATCTGCGATGTTAGCCTTAATAGGTACTATGCAAATCTTCACATCTCCTTTATCGATGATCTCTCGAATGAGATGGAAGCGCCATAGTATGTGTTTGGTCCGCTGGTGTGAGCGAGGTTCCTTTGCCTGTGCTATAGCTCCATTATTGTCATAATAGAGCTCAATAGGGTCAGCAATGCTAGGAACCACCCCAAGTTCTGTGATGAACTTGCGGATCCAAACTGCCTCCTTTGCTGCTTTTGATGCAGCAATATACTTGGCCTCTGTCGTAGAATCTGCTATTGTGTCCTGCTTCGAACTCTTCTAGCTCACAGCGCCACCATTTATGCAAAACACGAACCCTGACTGCGATCAATAATCATCCTGGTCGGTCTAGAAGCTGGCATCACTGTAACCCTTTACAACTAGCTCGTCATCGCCTCCATATATCAAGAAATATTATTTAGTCCTTCTCAAGTATTTAAGAAGATTCTTGACTGCTATCCAGTGACTTTCACCTGGATCTGACTGATATCTGCTCGTCATGCTCAAAGCATACGAGACATCAGGACGAGTACATAGCATGGCGTACATGATAGATCCTATGGCTGAAGCATAAGGGATTTGATCCATGCGGTCTCTCTCCTCTCTAGAAGAGGGATCTTGAGTCTTTGAAAGACTCACACCATGTGACATCGGCAGAAATCCCTTCTTGGAGTTCTACATGGCAAACCGAAGGAGTACCTTGTCAATATATGTACTCTGACTTAGGCCAAACAACCTCTTAGATCTATCTCTATAGATCTGTATCCCTAGAATGCAGGATGCTTCACCTAAGTCCTTCATTGAGAAACAAGTCCCTAGCCAAGTCTTGACAGACTGTAGCAAAGGGATGTCTTTCCCAATGAGTAGTATGTCATCCACATACAATATGAGGAAGACAACTATATCCCCTACAACTTTCTTGTAGACACAAGGTTCATCTTCATTCTTGATGAAACCAAACTGTTTGATTGCATCATCAAATCAAAGATTCCATCTCCGAGAAGCTTGCTTTAGTCCATAAATGGACCTATGCAGCTTGCATACTCTGCTAGTATGCTGTGGATCTACAAAACCCATAGGTTGTGTCATGTACACATCCTCAAGTAGGTTTCCATTTAGAAACGCGGGTTTGACATCCATCTGTCATATCTCATAGTCATGGTAGGCTGCAATAGCAAGCATGATCCGAATGGACTTAAACATCGCTACTGGAGAAAAGGTTTCATCATAGTCAATACCATGAATCTGCTTGAAACCTTTAGCTACCAAGCGACCCTTATAGATAATTCCATCCATGTCAGTCTTTCTCTTAAAGACCCACTTACACCCAATGGGTTTTACCCCATCAGGTGGATCAACCAAAGTCCATACTTGGTTGGTATACATGGATTCCATCTCGAGTCTCATGGTCTCTAGCCATTTCTCGGAATCTGGTCTCATCACAGCTTCCTGATAGGTAGTAGGCTCATCCTCTATGAGCACAACGTCATCATGGTCAGACAAGAGAAAAGAGTATCTCTCAGGCTGATGACGTACCCTATCAGACCTGCGAAGAGGTATGTCTACTTGAACTGGTTGTTGTTCCTCAACTCTTTGTGAAACAACATCATCCACAACTCTTTGTGGTTCCAGTTCAACTTCCATCGAGGCTTCAGTGCTATGGTCCGCATCTTGAACTTCTTCAAGATCAAACGTACTCCCACTAGTCTTTCTAGAAACAAAATCCCTTTCTAGAAAGACCCCAGTCTTTGCCACAACTACCTTGTGCTGACTGGGAATGTAGAAGTAATATCCCTTAGTTTCCTTGGGATATCCAATAAAATAGCACTTATCGGATTTGGGTCCTAATTTGTCTGAGACTTGACGTCGAACGTAAGCCTCACAACTCCAAATCCTCATAAAAGACACTTGAGCATCTCTCCCAGTCCATATCCTATATGGTGTCTTTATCACGACCTTGGATGGAACTCAGTTGAGTATAAAAGCTGCCGTGTCTAGAGCATAGTCCGAAAGAAATATAGGAAGATCTGTGTGACTCATCATAGACCGTACCATATCTAATAGGGTACAATTCCTCCTTTAGGATACACCATTCCACTGTGGTGTTCCAGGAGGAGTGAGTTGGGATAGAATCCTACACTCAGCTAGATAGTCACGAAACTCATGGCTAAGGTATTCACCACCTCGATCTGATCGAAGTATCTTGATACTCTTGCCAAGCTGGTTTTGTACTTCATTCTTGAATTCTTTGAACTTTTCAAAGGATTCAGACTTATGTGTCATCAAGTACACATAACCATATCTACTGAAGTCATCAGTAAATGTGATAAAGTACCTATAACCGTCTCTAGCAGCGACATTGAAAGGGCCACATACATCACTATGTATAAATCCTAACAAATCAGTCGCTCTTTCGTTGTGCCCGCTAAAGGGAGTCTTGGTCATCTTGCCTAGTAGGCATGACTCGCACGTCTCATAAGATTCAAAATCAAATGAGTCCAGCAAACCATCCTTATGGAGCAGGGATAAGCGCTTGTCATTTATATGACCTAAGCGACAGTGCCAGAGATAGGTTTGGTTCATGTCATTTGACTTGAATCTCTTGGTATTTATGTTATAGATAGGACTTTCAAGGTCTAGAATGTAGAGTCCGTTCATCATAGGTGCGTTACAATAGAACATATCTTTTAAATAAACAGAACAACATTTGTCCTTTATTATAAAAGAGAAACCTTTCTTGTCCAAACAAGAAACTGAAATTATGTTCTTAGTTAAAGCAGGTACATAACAACATTCATCTAATTCTAATACAAGCCCAGAGGGTAGAGATAGATGATAAGTTCCTACAGCAACAGCAGCAACCCGTGCTCCATTGCCTACTCGTAGGTCCACCTCGCCCTTCGTCAATGCCCTGCTATTTCTCAATGCCTGCACATTAGTACAAATGTGAGAAGCACATCCGGTATCTAATACCCATGATTAAGAAATAGATAGATTGACTTCTATAATATATATACCTGAAGTGGAAGTCTCACTTCGCTTCTTCTTAAGATCTTCAAGGTACACCTTGCAGTTCCTCTTCCAGTGCCCGGTCTGACCGCAGTGGAAACAGGTAGCATCCTTGGCGACCCCTCTTTTAAGCTTCAGTGCCTTGCCTTTGCCCTTGACTTGGGACTTTCCTTTGCCTTTGGGCTTGCCCTTGCCCTTGTGTTTCTGAACCATCAGAATAGAGTGGGGCTTAACCTTCTTAAGGTTCAGCTCAGCAGCTCGGGCAGTGGCTTGTCAATTTCGTTCATGTTATAGTTTAGAACGAATTGACTATAGCTATCCAGCAAGGATTGCAAGATCAGGTCAGTGGCCAGCTCTTAGCCAAGCAGGAATCCCAACCTCTGTAGGTTTTCTATGTACCCAATCATTTTGAGTACATATGGGCCTACGGGAGCCCCATCTGACATCTTGCACTGAAATAGTGCCCTTGAGATATCAAATCTCTCGTGTCTCGCTTGTCCTTGATACAGTTGATGAAGATGTTCAACCATATCGTAAGCGCCCATCAACTCGTGTTGCTTCTGAAGCTCAGAGTTCATGGTCGCGAGCATTAGATAGGACACATCTAATGTGTCATCTTGATGCTTCTTGTAAGCATCTTTGTCTGGTCGCATGGCATTGGTAGGAGGAGCCTCCGGAATGGGCTGCTCCAGAACATACAGTTTACGTTCATGGGTGAGAACTATTCTCATATTCCTATACCAGTCTAGGAAATTTGCTCTGTTGAGCTTGTCCTTGTCAAGGACAGAACGTAGAGAGAAGGTGTTCGTGTTTGACGTCATGGTTATCTACAATAGAAAAATACAGAAAATAAATAAACATCATATTCAAGTAATCGTTTAATTAGGCCTTTAATTAAATGATGCTCCCACTGAATTCTATAATTCATGTGGGACAAGATCCACATCATACTAACCCTTGAGTTAGCTTTGGCTAATACGCCCAAGATTTAGTATGATCGGTAGGTAACGATTTACCAATTACATCTCTATGCAACTCTTGTTGATAGGATCATTATCCGTAGTTATATTAAAACTTGAGTTAGCTTTGGCTAATACACCCAAGAATTAATATAAATGTATTTTATGTCCTATATTTCCAACCGTTGGAAGAATGCCTACAGTTAAACTCGATTTAACTAGTTGTACTCAATCAAATTGAGTCTCTACTCACCCATGCGTTGATAGGCGGGACTAAGATTGTCCCTCCGTACCCTACAAAGATAATATGTGTTGCTCTGCTTTGGCAGATTCAACAACACATGTGATCGAGGTAGTGATAGGTATCACGACATGGTAGGCATTTTAGAGTTGATGCGATTGAGATCTAATTTAATCGTAGGGTGCATCTTGTACACGATTTAGATCTAATCTAATCGTTAAGGCGCTAATTAACTACTTTACTAGCATGCATCAAATACACACACACAAGCAATTAATTATACTATTTGTGATTAGTCATGGTCCTACTACGATCTTCTCAAGCCAATGAGAAGATCGGATGGTCAACCTAGGGTCAACAGCTTCTCAAGCTCCTCCCTTTGACCACCTTGTGTTGCTCGCTCCCTCCTCGTAACTCCGTCTCAAGTGAACCTTCCACTGCTCCAATTTTGTATATTACAATTTTGAAACTCGAGTTACATTCGAGTCTAAACTAATTACAACAAGAATAAAAGAGAGGCACGACGCGCAGGTTGCGTATCAAGTATACAGCACACACAACACAAATGACGGCGCGCAGGCCGTAATATGAATTACAACACAAATATTCCAATCAAATTGGGTCTTTTTGGGCCATGACCATCACAAATTATACATAATTCTAAATTATGTAATTTTCATAATTTTCTGTAATTTTAATACTATTTTTTACAATTTTTATGAGTAAAAATTCTCGGTGGTCCCGTTTAGCGGTTTTCGGCCACAATCGCGGAACGAATCCCCTTGCGGGGCCAGGGGCAGCGCCCCTACCCACGATATAACCGCGAGTGTCCCTAAGCGATCCTACAGCACCTTAGTCCGCTCTCCCAAAAAGATTTGGGGCGAAACCTTGCTGTTTCGGAAAAATCTTCTCCGTAGTCGAAGCCTACAAGTGTCTAAACACTTGTGCTTCGCTTCTACGAGAAAAATACTCATAAAAATAATAAAAAACCTAAATTTACAGAAAGTTACAGAACCTACATTTTTTCATAAAAATGCAAACTAAACTTGTACAAGACTTCGCCCGTGGCTCTGATACCACTGTTGGGATTTTCGGGCCGCAAAAACCGCTTTTTCGCATTGCGGAAACCCCGAATCTCCCATGCCACCGGATCCGTGCGAAGTTTATAAGCAAAATTTTGAGTACGAGTTTACTAAAGCCTAGATCTACACTAGAGAAGGAAGTTACCCTCGATGCGATGCCCTTCGCAATCCCGCAAGTCCAACGGTTCGCCGGATCTCGAGATCGTCAAGCGTACGATCCTCTAGAAGTATCCACACGAGCAAACTAGGTGGAGAGGCCAAACAAAAGGTGTGCTAGAACCTATGAAGTGTTTGGCCAAGAGAGGAGAGGGAGAAGAAAATTGAGAGCAAGAGGAAGAAGATGGAGTGAATGCCTTGAATGAAAAAATCAACTCTTTTTCTCACAATAAGTGGCCGACCATAATGGAGTTGTAACCTCCATTCTCATTTAATGTGGCCATTAAAGAGAAGATTTGTAACCTCCATGAGGTGGCACACACATGTGCCAACTATGATGATGTGGCACATCATCATTAGTCCTCCTAATGCCAACTCACAAATGAGGTGGCAAATAGTCAAGTCAAACTTGACTCTTCCTCTTCCTCTTCCTCTCAAGTCAAGTCAAACTTGACATTATAACTCCCATGATTGATCGAATCCAACCATTTGATTCAAGCCAATTTAATATAATGAATATAATTCATTTAATTAAATTGATTCAATGAGTCATAATATAAATTAGACTCATTGAACACATGAATCAAATTGAGTCCAACTCAATTAGTTCAATTAGGATTACTCTTAATCCAATTTGATTCATCACATGAATCTAATCCTCTTGGTTCATCATGTGAACCTAATCTCCATTTAATTGTCCTTTGTGTGTGATCATATAGGTTCTTATAACATTGGCAATGCTCCTAAACCAATTTAGAAGCATAAGTAATGAGCGGTATCTAGCAACACATCATTACTACCCAAATTATAAGAATGTTGAGATCCAACATCACCTTGTGACTACTAATTGTGACTCCTCACAAAATATGACAAGTGTCCTTTTATCCTAGACATCTAGATTGATCAATATAAGGCATAGACTGTGTCATCCTCTAATCAATCTAAATCTTGAACTCCAAGTAGACTCACTCGATAAAATGAGCTCAATATCTCATATTGACTCTTTTGGGCATAGCCTTGCACTTAGTGGTCTCACTCTATCAAGAATATCGATGTCACTCCCGTCATATAGGAGGGATAGATCCCATCTACATCACTCACATCCCTCTACATAATTCGTTACATACCCAGTAATCGCCTTTATAGTCCACCCAGTTACGGGTGACGTTTGACGAAACTAAAGTACGTAACTCCTTATGTAGGGATCCATGGTGACTTCAGGTCCAAGGACTAGTAGTCATACTAATAGCCACATGAGAAAGTATATGACACTCATATAACGATCCATGATACTTTCTCATGGCGGGTCATTCAGTATACATTCTCCAATGCATACCCATGTGTCAACTTGATATCTCTATATCCATGACTTGTGAGAGCAAGTCATCAAGTTGACATACATGCTAGTCTCGTCGTATTAACATTGTCCCTGAATGTTAATACTCGACTAGGAATGATTAAGAGTAGTGTTCCCTATATCATCTCACTATCGGTTCAACTAACCGATTGATATAGGTAAGAACCCTCTACTCAAGGACGCTATTATACTTAGTTATTTGGCACCAATACATGTAAGTATAATAACCAAAACAAATGCCTTTATTAATATACAAGAATATGATACAATGAGTCTATAAAACAATCATCAAATGATTGGCTCTAGGGCTCTATCTAACAATCTAACCATTGGTTCAAGTCAATTTTAATTTAATGAATCTTTATTCATTGAATTAAATTGACTCAATGAGTCTAAGTCCAAATTGGACTCATCTAACACATGAACAAAATTGAGTCCAACTTAATTAGCCTAATTTGGATTACTCTTAATCCAATTTGGTTCATCACATGGACCTAATCCTTTAGGTTCATCAAATGAACCTAATCTCCATCTAATTGCCCTTTGTGTGTGACCCTATAGGTTCTTATAACATTGGCAATGCTCCTAAACCCCTTTAGAAGCATAAGTAATGACCGGTATCTAGCAACACATCATTACTACCCAAGTTATAAGAATGTTGAGATCCAACATCACCTTGTAACTACTAATTGTGACTCTTCACAATATATGACAAGTGTCCTTCTATCCTTGACATCTAGATTGATCAATGTGAGGCATAGACCGTGTCATCCTCTAATTAATCTAAATCTTGAATCTCAAGTAGACTCACTCAATCAAATGAGCTCAACATCTCATATTGACTCATTTGGGCATGGCCATGCACTTAGTGGTCTCACTCTATCAAGAATATCGATGTCACTCCCATCATATAGGAGGGATAGATCTCATCTACATCACTCACATCCCTCCGCATAATTTGTTACATACCCAGTAATTGCCTTTATAGTCCACCCATTTACGGGTGACATTTACGAAGCCAAAATATGTAACTCCTTATGTAGGGAACCATGGTGACTTCATGTCCAAGGACTAATAGTCATACTAATAGCCACATGAGAAAGTATATGACACTCATATAACGATCCATGATACTTTCTCATGGCAGGTCATTCAGTATACATTCTCCAATGTATACCCATGTGTCAACTTGATATCTCTATATCCATGACTTGTGAGATCAAGTCATCGAGTTGACCTACATGCTAGTCTCGTCGCATTAACATTGTCCCTGAATGCTAATACTTGACTAGGAATGATTAAGAGTAGTGTTCCCTATATCATTTCACTATCGATTCAACTAACCAATTGATATAGGTAAGAACCTTCTACTCAAGGACGCTATTATACTTAGTTATTTGGCACCAATACAAGTAAGCATAATAACCATAAACAAATGTCTTTATATATATAAGAATATGATACAACGAGTCCATACAACAATCATCAAATGATTGGCTCTAGGGCTCTAACTAACACCACTCAACCTTATTATCATGTCGGACTAAGTCCTCCTGCAGGGTTTACATGATAATGCTTATGAGCTCCTCAAGGGGACATCATCAACCTAGATTACTAGGACACAGTTTGCTTTTATAATCAACAACACATCATATAAATAATATTATTTCCCCACTTATCGGGTCTATTGATTTAACTGAATAAATATCACCCTTTGATAAATTAAAGAAATAAATACTAAGTATATGTGTTTGTTATTATATCAGAATTATGAGTACGCACATCCAAAATAACAGATGTTTTGTTCTTGTATGCAGTTAGTATAAAAAGAACAACCTCAAATGGTCCTACTCAATATACACATAGTGTACTAGTGTAATTTTATAGTCAAGATAAACTAATACCAAATTACACTACAACCATTCCAATGGTTTATCCCAATCCATCTTAGTTGTGAGCTACTATTTTTATAATTTATAAGGAACTAATAACATTATCTTCTGTGTGACACTATACACATTGTTATCTATAATATAAATTAAATGGACAACTGCATTAACATGCAACATTTGAGCAAAGTGATTCTCATTTTAAAATATAAATGTTCATACAAAAAGTTAGACTTTTAGTATACATCCTAACACTTATGTCGCTTATATAGGATTCCCCTAACCCCTCAGCTCTTCCACCACTTTTACACCCTTAAGTGCTTAGAGCTGGGTGTTTTTATGGTACAATCCCAGATAGGATATAAGTTTTTCATAGGCATGCCCTCTTCCAATAAGAGCTGGAAGTCTCGTTTCTTCTATGTCCAGCTACCTGAACTTGCAACTTGGCCCTCAAAATGGCGCTACAATCTTCCTTCCCCCTCTGAGCTGCGGGAGCACCAGCATCAGCCGGACTGCTATACATCTTCAGAGAAACTAGAAGGAGTCCGACTCTAACTTTCTGTGATACTGCGAGAGAGCCTACTATATACTTTCGGGCTTAGCCCTATTCAGACATTTATAGGCGCTCCTTTTGATAAGATCTCATGTCTTTAGCTCTATCTCTTTGCTAACTGAGATATCTCCTTGTTGTTTTGCAGAAGCCACCATGTTTCGCGCGTACTCTGTCGATTCCTCCAAGCTGCCCAATGCTGTTTTGAAGGAAATGGGGGGAGAACTTCTGAGAAGTTTTGAGGTGCCCTCAACCACTCAAGTTGGTGTCACAACAGGGACTTCTTCCCAGCCATTCGGGGAGACTGAGGCAACCGAGGATGAGAGGGCCCTCTCTCCACCTCCCGAGAAGCGCTTACGTCTTCAACGCAAAAGAAAGCGTGTTACTCCATCAGTCCAAACCTCTCCATTGAGACCCCCTCTTGCCCGAGCCCCCTCCAAAGTCAAGGCCAAGACGCCTGCTCGAGTGTCCCCTTCTACCACATCAAAGGATACAGTCTCTCCGTGGATCCCACCGTTGGTACCTGGTGTTGGCCATTTTGCATATCACGTGGCACATCAAATTAATTAAGATTGGAAACTCACATAAGCTAAAGATAAATATTGTAACAACGAGTCTCAAGTCGTATTTTTCCAAGGATGAGTAATAAATGTGTGTTAATTCTAGAAATGTTTGAATGAAATTCTTACATCACAAAGGTCTATTATTCATTTCCATTCAGCTCTCATTTCAACTTGAACACATCTAATTCTCAAAAATTCACTAGATCAATTTAAAATGGAATCAAAGAAATGTTGGTTACATCCAAACATAATCTACTTCAACTCAACAAATTAAGTTTCAAAAGTTCAGTTACTAATGTATCATCAAATCTAGTAAATCCATTTCAATCACTTCAATTACATTTACAGATCTTGTTAAAATCAAAAACTCAAACCAATTGATGTTGTACAGAGGTAGCATCCAATTCATAATAGAAATCAACTTTAACAATCAAGCTCAAACAACTATTCTGATGCATAGATTTTATTAAACTAATGTCCAAAACTAGACAATCTTGCTATAATCAAAATTGCAAACAATTTAACAGGATTCAGATTATAAAGCTCAATCAAAGCGAAATTGCAAAATAAATTCAGAATTTGAATTGCAGAAGTAAACTCAATAGAAATTGAATTATGAAATGCTAAATAAAAATTAAAATACAATCTATACTATCAGATCTTCAGATCTGAGCAAATTCATGGATAATTCAAAAGCAAAGATAAGGGAAACAAAACCTAAATGGCATTCCACAACCAAACCCCGAGACTAAACCTCTCCTCACTGTCGTGCCACTGTGCTTGCTTCTGGGAACGCCACTTGAGCAAACACAGCAACCCACTGAATCCATAGTTCATCCAGGTGAAGTCCAAAGCTACTGGGAACGCCTCTCAAGCTCATAATCATCTAAATTCTCCAGCCGCCGAAAAACAGAGCAAATCTTGCCAATCCGGAAACGCGAGGTGAAGATGAAGATGGATTGGTCTCTGAAGAATCGGGGAACACCCTCATACCCTTCAGTTGGAGGATGGAAGCATCAGATTAGGGAACACCCTTATATCTTTGCCGGAATGATGCTCACGGACAACAGGATCGCGAACTGGGAATGCCCTCAAATCACGGCTTTGTCCCTTGAATGTTGGTAGCCGGATCTTTGCAAGCTCTCCGAAGATTAAGAAAAGTGAATCTCAAATCTAGAAGTGGAATGGGAGGCTTCGGTGTCACGAAGAAAAAGATAGTGAATAGTGCAGAAATCGCGAGGAACGCCGAGCTCCGAAAGCACTGTAGCTTCTCGCTGGTTTTAAACCTCTCCCAATCTGATCCAACGGTTGAGAATGCTTGGAGCTCAATCAACGGTAGAAGATTGCCTAAAATCTGATCCAAAGGTACTAATATTCATCTACAGTCCAGATCTACTCCTCCTTAGGTTGGATGAGCCAAATCTTCAATAGATGGCATAGATCTACTCCAATCTTGAATGACCGACTACGATTGTTCGGAGCTTGATTGCCTCATTTCGCCCTAGATTTGATTACAAATGTGGTTTGATCTGATCGAGTCCATGCCCCTTTTGATGCCTACAAAATAATAATCAAATATTAGCATCAAATATCATGATAATTAGCTAATTTGCAATTAAGTCCAAGATCAAATGCAATTATGAAATATGATGTATATATGAATTCAATCTATGAAAATATCATTAAAAATATGCATTATGAATCAAAATAATGTAGCAAAATCATGATTATCAAATCCCCCACACTTAATCTTGAACGTCCCGTGAAAGTAAAGAAAACTAAAAATCATCTCCACACAAATTCCCTAGCAATACCTAGAAGATAGTAAAAGGAATTTAACTAAGACCATCTAAAGATTACAAACAATCATGAATTCAATCTAAACAATAATAAGTAAGTATGGTAGTTTCAATCCAATTAAAAAATTAAGCAAGATGCAATCTCATAAGGGATTTACCTATTCTAACTCTCATACTCAAAATTGCATATAAGTGGAGCTCACTCAATGCAACTCACAACATTTTACTACCATAAACTTGCTTATTTTCTAATTCTCCACCACTATAAACATAGCCTACATGAATCAAAAGTATTTTATCAACAAGAATTGAAATGGAATAAAAAAGAACAATGAAAGTGGATGAAATAGGAAAAAGAAAAGAATTTAATGAAGAAAATGAGAAGATGAGAGTATTGGAGGAATATACTTGATGAGTTGACCATTTTTATGTGAGAAGAGATAAATACCATTTGTCATTACTAATTCAAAAGATCAAGCTAATCTCTCCTTCAATTTGATAACTAACCGAAATTCTTGATACTCTATCTCCACACTTGATACTTTCTTGATTTGCTGATTTTTTTTCTTCGCTGTTTTTACACTTAAATTCCATCACTTGGAGACTAAAACAATCTTGAATTACCTTATGGAGAAGAGCTCCCTCCCCCATACTTAAAACATTGGTCGTCTCGGACAATGAAACACATCATGCATTTGCTACTCTTTAACCACTATTTTCTTGTCTTCAATCTACAGCTTTTTCTTTTTCTGTTTTTGCAGATTCAAACTCAGACTTTTGTTTCCTGTTCAACAGCAATTGTCTTCTATATCAATTTCCTAACTAGAACTCAATAGCCAACATCTAATTCCTCCTCAATCCTTTGCAACTATCAACTAAAGTTTGACATTCTAAAGGTTCAGGTCAACAGTTTTTTTTCTTCTGCAATGCACTTCCCTCCAAACACAGATACCATCAGAATAGTAAGGAGCTCCACTGATCAACCTCTGATAATAGCACTAAATTCTAGCTTAAGAAACCAGCTCCTTTTCTTCTCTTGAACATTTCAATTGATGCTTAACAAAAATTGACATAAAATAGAATTGAGATGCCAAGTTTAGATTCTGAATTCTGCACTTCAAAACAATTGACCTTAGTGCATATGTGTCTAGTAAACCTGCACTAACAGGGCAAGCAAAAAAAATAATTCAAAACTTTCAGAAATTGAAACATTCCCTGTCCCATAACAATGTATCTCAACAACACAATATCAGAAATTTACAGATCAGATTTCAAACTTAGAGGGTGAACAATCAGCAAACCAAGAAATTGAGATTCAGAACTTGCAGTCCCTAGAGGGCAGTGGTAACAACCATGGATAGATCTGATTTCTGAGAAGAAAATCTACATATCCAAATTATAACTGAATTGCTTGGAAAGCTTTGTATTGTTGGTGGTTTCCTCTTAGCAACTCGTGATCATCTACTGTTGTTTACTTAACTCAATTAGTGGATGCAATTGCCATGAGATCACACTGTTGTGATGCTCCCATTTGGATTGCTATAATCACTGAATTTCAATTTCTTATAGTGCAATTTCCTTTGCATCTTTACTTCAGTGTCGAACTACTCTTAAGTTCCCTATTAAAATTCTAGAAAGTCATTGATTTCAGCATTGAAGTGTAACTGGCCAATTCCAAATTCAGTAACTTCTGTATTCTACAATTCTAGTTCCTGAAATATTAGTTTGAGTTTCAGAAATTTAAAACCCAAAGAACCCCTTCATACTGAATCTAGGAAACTTTCTAAGATGGAATTATATCTGCAATTCCTGAGCTAAAGTCCAGATTTAGGACTTTAGTTTCTTCATGTCCAGAAAACTGCACAAATATCTTATGCAATAAGTATCAGTTTGTTTCTTTACTTCTTATTCAAACCTCATAAACTTTAGTATCGTTACTGCACATTATAGATTCCAAATCAATTTCTGGTTCCTGTAAATTAATTTCAAATTCAAAATTCTACACTATCCAATTCCTGCAATTCCTGCATTCAAGGTTACTAATAATCTTTAAATTCAAGTTTCCTTCATTTTAGCTTGAACAAAATTAATACAAATCTGAAGTTCATCCTACTGTTGAATTCAGAATTTCACATCAATAACTTCAGTTTTAATTCCGAATTTCTGAATTCCTGCTCAATTCTAGCTGAAAGAATATCATTTGTCTCCTCTCATTATCAAATTTCCATTGAATTTCACTTTTACTTGATACTAGCTCCTCATTCCGACTCAAATCTGATACAAAACTCCCACTTGGAGCTTAAGTTCCTGTCTCTGAAATTCCCAGCACTTAACTGATTAAACTTCTTTACATAACTCATTGTACAACTTCCTCAAGAGCCCTCAAGAAATTTTCACAATATGAATCTTTTCAGTAATTTGCATCAGAATTTGTAAGGCCTAATTATGCAAGATCACCATTTGTTCCTTTTCACTTAAACACTTCACCAGATCTTCTTCTTCAATTTCTTGATACTACCTCTAAGTTTTTGATACTCCACTGTCACCACACTAGATGAATTGTTTCCCTTTCTGTTTCTGCACAATCCTAGCTCCTAAAACCTCCTTACTGTTGGTTGGTCCTAGGAATATCGTACCGGTTCCCCTGTACAAAAATTTTGTACAAGTCCTGAACCTTTCCTAACAATCTATTATGTTCTTTAGAAATTAAATTCGGAATCACAAACAGAACTTAACATTATTGATTCCAAATTTAACTTATCTGTTCTTAGAGGTTCAGACTTGGATCGCAAATGATACCTAACATTATAGATCCAAATTCACCTATGTTACAAATTCAATTAAATATTTATTTTAGAAATCGGCTCCCAGGTCAAACATGGCGAGGCACTTGGCCTTCTTGGGTATGGGAACATCCACCACTGCCTCGACAAAGCCTCTTAATGAAATTCAATATTTAATTTCCTTATATAACTCTAGGTTTAACCAAAAAGAATAATCGAATCACAAGATCGAAAAATAGAAGAAACACAAATTCAAAACAAATCCGAACATCTAGAATCTCTAGCCTCTTGTGTTTGAAATTCATACAAAGAAATACTAGTATGATGCGGAAAATAATTACTAGTTATACCTTTCTTTGTATGCAACAACCTCTTGATCTTCTACCGTGATCCTATTCGGATTCTGAGTCAGATGGACCGCCGGGCGAGGTGGTGAGAATGTTGACTGAATCGCGACGTCCCGGAGGGGGGTGTGCTGAAATGGCTTATGTGTTGACCAAGTCTTCAGAAGTCCTCTAGTCAATGCTACTTGCAGCCAGTGACCGAGTTGACCCAGCCCCCGGTACCCCCGATGCTCGAGGCAGATCCAATGAATATATGAGTACCAGACTAAGCCGTAAAATAATGAAATATGCATAGAATATGAACAGAAAACGTACCCTGGCCCAGGGGGCGCCCTCGGATGGGACGCGGCTCGAGTTGTCGCGACCCGGAAGAGTGGATGACTTCGATCAGGCTGGAGAGATGGATCTGACGACGAGGAGCTGAACGCGACACGGGCTCGGAAGACGAGCTACAGGTCGAGATAATACACCGGCATGCATCCTGGGAGATATTAGCGGCATGCAGGCCGGGACATGAAACCAGCACACAGATCGAGAAACGAGATCGGCACGCAGACCGGGACACTAGGTCGACACGCAGGCCGGGACACTAGGTCGGCACGCAGGCCGAGATACGAAATTAGCCCGTAGGCCGGAACATGACTTCGGCACGTAGGCCAAGATAAAACACTGGCACGCAGACCGAGAAAACAACATGAGTGGAATACTGCTAAATCAGCGATGCTAAACAATAACCAATGTACGAAGACCGAAGCACCACAACATATGAAGCTGGAACGAGATAACGGCACGAAGGCCAGAACATGACGGGACCGGAAGATGCTCAAATCAGTGACAACAGTAATAGTGGCCAGCTCGACGATGGAGGCTGCTCGCAATTCTAATCGAAGGCTGGCTTGACGTAGGGAGGGTCGGCTGGTCGAAGCAGTGGCGCTCGTTGGCAGACAGAGGTAGCACAAATGGCATCTCATGCAAGGCTATGGTGGATTGAGGTGGAGAAGGAGGCATCGACCAAAACAGCGACTGCGCAACGACCGTAGCGACCTTAGCAACGTCCACTTGGAGAAGGAAGAAGAGGCAGCGGTGTTCTCGAGCGAAGAGTCGACGGTGACGCTTGGCGATGGGGGAGAAAGCAGTGGTCGCGCCGGCGATGGCGTAAAGAGGGCGAAGGGAAGGCAACGTCGATGTCGAAGGAGGAGAGTAGAAGACGGTGAACCATCCAGCGGCGGCATCGCAAGGAGGAGAAGGGTCATAGACGGTCTCGGCGACGGTGGCATCACGCTGGGGAAGGAGAGGAGATACAGAAGAGGAGCGGCGGTGAGTAGGTTCAGTGGTAGCGTCGCAAGGAGGAGAGGGAGAGAAGAGGTGGAGTCCGGCGGCCGGCTTCGGCGCCGACGAGAGGCATGAGAGGGAGGAAAACTCCCTTCTCTCTTCGATGTTGGCGGCGCCAGAGCACGAACGAACCAAAAACCCCCTCTACACGAACCCTCTCTGCCTCCCTTAATGCCCTAACAGTGGAATCCCGAAATTGTCTCTCCTCACCCTCCTAATTACTACTTTGCCATCAAAGCCTATCCGTATCACAAGCCTCCCCTTCAAGTCTAGTCGAAGGAGGCGCAAGTCTGACTGACTAGACCAAGCCCAACATAAAATAGAATCACTACTGAACACAAACTCATAGCACTGGGCTCGTTTTATAACGTTGAACGAGTAGCTGCAAACGGCGAGCGCCTAGCGGAGCAACGAAAAGAATAAGTGCCGACTGCGCGGCAATAAATCACGACCAGGCAATAAAGGGAATGATGGGCACACAAAACCGTGAGTGCAACCGAGCGAGTGCGGACCGAGCCATAATGAATCGCGACCGGGCGAATAGAAAGAGTGATAAACAAGCCAAGCTGCGAGCGTGACTGAAAAATACCGACTGAGCGACGATAAATTGTGACTGGGTGATAGAGAGAATAATGGACAAGCGAAGCCATGAGCGTGACCGAGGGAATGCCGACCGAGCGATAATGAATCGTGACCTGGCAACAAAAAGAATGATGGACGAGCAAAGCCATGATCGCGACCGAGAAAAATACTGACCGAGCGTCCATAAATCACAACCGAGCAATGGAGAGAATAATGGACGAGCGAAGTCGTGAGCGCAACCGAGAAAATGACGACTGAGTGACAATAAATCGGGACCCGACAAATAGAGAGAATGATGGCCAAATAAAGTCGTGAGCGCAACTGTGAAGGTGCTGGCCGAGCGACCATAAATCACGACCGGGCAATAAAGAGACTGATCGACACGCCAAGCCATGATCGTGACCGAACGAGTGCCGACCGAGCGATAATAAATCGTGACCTGTCAATCGAAAAATGTCTATCCGACAATCAAAAAATGTTGACCTGGCAATTGAAAAATGTTGAATGGGTCGAAAGATGATGGGTGAGCGGTATCAAATGCACGACCGAGCAAATGCCGACTGAGCGATAGTAAATCGCGACCTAGCAATAAAGAGCGTGATCGAACGAGTGCCGACCGAGAAAAACCCTTAAGTGATAGGTCGATCAACATAAAGCGAGTAGCCAAGTGGTATCAGCGAGTGATCGAGCAAACGAACAAGCAACAACGATGAGCGAAACGTGAATGGCAAGGATCGGGCAACAGCAATGAGCGAAATGTGAATGGCGAGGATCGGGCAACAGTGATGAGCAAAATGAGGATGATAAGTGCTGAGCAGAGCGGTGAGTGGAGCGGTGAGTATGATGAGTGTCGAGCAGAGTGGTGAACGGAGTGGTGAGCGCCGACCGGGCAACAACGATGAGCAAAACGCGGATGATAAGTGATGAGCAGAGCGGTGAGTGGAGCGGTGAGTATGATGAGGGCCGAGCAGAGCAACGAACGGAGTGGTGAGCGCCGACCGGGCAACAACGATGAGCGAAACAAGGATGATAAGTGTCGGGCAGAGCGGCGAGCGGGTCAGTGCCGACCGAGCAACAGTAGTGAGCGAAAACGTGAGCTGAGAGTGCCGAGCAGAGCGGCAAGTGAATCAAGTGTGATGCGTGTCGGGCAGAGCGGCGAGTGAAGCTAGCGTAATGAGTGTCAGGAAGAGATGTAAGTGAGCGGTGAGCACCGACCGAGAGGTCGTTGGGCGTGAGAGCATGCTCACTTATAACTCGCACTAGGGTGAGAGTCTGGGACCCGACCTGGAAAGGTCGTTGGGCGTGAGAGCCTTGCTCACTTATAACTCGCACTGGGGCAAGAGTCTAAGACAGTCGACCGGGAAGGTCGTTGGGCGTGAGAGCCTTACTCACTTATAACTCGCACTGGGGTGAGAGTCTGGGACCCGACCTAGAAGGTCGTTGGGTGTGAGAGTCGTGCTCACTTATAACTCGTACTGGGGCGAGAGTCTGGAGGCGTGAGAGCAGAGCTCACTTATAACTCGCACTGAGACGAGAGTCTGGGACAGCCAACCAGGAAGGTCGTTGGGGTGGTTGAGCGTGAGAGTCATGCTCACTTATAACTTGCACTGAGGCAAGAATCTGGAATACCGATCGAGAGGTGATCTGGAGGCCTGACCAGTACTTGATCTAGAGACCTGGCCAAGAATTGATCTGAAGGTCTAACCAGGACCTGACCTGGAGATCTGACCGGGAAACATTCTGAATGCATGACAAAGAAGCAATCTGGAGGCCTGACCCGGAATTGATCTGGAGATCTGACCAGGACTTGATCTGGAGACCTGATCAGGAAACAGTCTTAAGGACTGACAAAAAAGCAATCTGAAGGCCTGACCCGGAATTGATCTGGAGATCTGACCAGGACTTGATCTGGAAGCCCGGCCAGGAATTGGTCTGGAAGCTCGACCGGGAATTGGTCTGAAAGACCGACCGGGAATTGGTCTGGAAGCCCGACTGAGAGATCGTTAGCGATACTCCGATCCGAGACCGGTGGTGATACTCTGGTCTGAGACCAGTGGTGATATCTCGAACCCAAACGGGGGAGGATAAGCCTTGAAGCCCCTAGAAACAAAGCCTGTAGCAACATGAGGGAATAAAGCCTTTGTCATACCTGATCACGTATCATACCTGATCGCGGAGTGGTGTCAGCCGACTGAGGATCTATCTCAGTCCCTCAACTCCCGAATACTCGTGGAGCGAGGGGGGAGGATAAAAAACATGAAGCTGATATAAGGGAACAGAGTCAATAACCATAGAGGGAAGCAAAGCACTGTGGATGTAGGTAGTAACACCTGTAGATGTAAGAGATTGCAAAATAGGTGAATGATACAGAGCATATAATAATAATAGAGTGAAGCGCCTATAGTAGTAAGAGGATGCAGAGCCTCCTAGCGAAGGGTGCAGAGCCTACAGCAATAAGAGGATGTCGAGCCTCATGGCGAAGGGTGCAGAGCCTATAGTGCAAAGTCGGTAGTAGTAAGAGGATGCAGAGCCTCATGGCGAAGGGTGCAGAGCCTATAATACACCTAATCAGGGAGTTGGGCCCCTGGTCCCTGATTAGAGAGTAAGGCCCCTAGCCTGTAATCAAAGAGCGAGGCCCTTAGATCTTGATCAGGAAGTCATACTGTGAGTCAATGATCGGGGAGTTGTGTCCCTAGTGCATGAGCGGGGAGCTGTGTCCCAAGTGTATGTGCGGGGAGCTGGGCCCCTAGTGTCCGATCAAAAATTGAAGGCCCTAGTCTTTTACCTAGGAACTAGGATTTTACTCTCTTATTAGGGAGCTATATCAGTTCCTATAATCGTAAAAAGGGAGCAGAGCTTGTAGCGTACCTGGTCGGGAAGTCGTGCCAACCGGCTAAGGGTTTGCTCGGTCCCTTAACTCCTGAATACCCGTGGAGTCAGGGAAAAAACATAACGGAAAAACTAACCTGTCAGCCAGCTGAAGCTCCACTCGATCCCTCGACTCCCGAATACGGTGGAGTGAGGATAGAAAATAATATGTACATCAAGATCCTTCGGGATTATGATAATAGTAGAGAACCTCCCGACATCGTCCATCTTCACGTTCCAGAACAGGTGAAGAAGGTTCCCACAGACGACGCCAAATTGATCCTGTCCGGAATCTGAGTCAGACAGACCGCCGGGCGAGGTGGAGAGAATGTTGACTGAATCGCGACGTCCCGGAGGGGGATGTGCTGAAATGGCTTCTGTGTTGACCAAGTCTTCAGAAGTCCTCTGGTCAACGCTACCTGCAGCCAGTGACCGGGTTGACCCGGCCCCCGGTACCCCGATGCTCGAGGCAGATCCAACGAATATATGAGTACCAGACTAAGCCATAAAATAATAAAATATGCATAGAATATGAACAGAAAACATACCTGGCCCAGGGGGCACCCTCGGATGGGATGCGGCTCGAGTTGTCGTGACCCGGAAGAGTGGATGACTCCGATCAGGCTGGAGAGCTGGATTTGACGACGAGGAGCTGAACGCGGCACGGGATCGGAAGACGAGCTGCTGGTCGAGATAATACACCGGCATGCATCCCGAGAGATATTAGCGGCATGTAGGCCGGGACACGAAACCAGCACACAGACCGGGAAACGAGATCGGCACGCAGGCCGGGACACTAGGTCGGCACGTAGGCCGGGACATGAGGTCGGCACGCAGGCCGGGACACGAGATCAGCACGCACACCGGGACATTAAATCAACACACAGATCGGGAAACGAGATTGGCACGCAGGCCGGGACACGAAATTAGCCCGTAGGCCGGAACATGACTTCGGCACGTAGGCCGAGATAAAACACCGGCACGCAGACCGGGAAAATAATAAGAGTGGAATACGGCTAAATCAGTGACGCCAAACAATAACCAATGCACGAAGACCAAAGCACCATAACATATGAAGCTGGAACGAGATAACGGCACGAAGGCCGGAACACGACGGGACCAGAAGACGCTCAAATCAGTGACAACAGTAATAGTGGTCAGCTCGACGATGGAGGTTGCTCGCAATTCTAATCAAAGGCTGGCTTGACGTAGGGAGGATCGGCTGGTCGGAGCAGTGGCGCTGGCTGGCAGCATGAGGTAGCACAAATGGCGTCTCATGCAAGGCTATGGTGGATTGAGGTGGAGAAGGAGGCATCGGCCAAAACAAGGACTGCGCAACGACCGTAGCGACCTTAGCAACGTCCGCCTGGAGAAGGAAGAAGAGGCAGCGGTGTTCTTGAGCGAAGAGTCGGCGGTGACGCTTGGCGACGGGGGAGAAAGCGGTGGTCGCACCGGCGATGGCGTAAAGAGGGCGAAAGGAAGGCAACGTCGATGTCGAAGGAGGAGAGTAGAAGGCGGTGAACCATCCAGCGGTGACATCGCAAGGAGGAGAAGGGTCGTAGACGGTCTCGGCGACGGCGGCGTCACGCTGGGGAAGGAGAGGAGATACAGAAGAGGAGCGGCGGTGAGTAGGTTCAGTGGTAGCGTCGCAAGGAGGAGATGGAGAGAAGAGGTGGAGTCCGGCGGCCGGCGAGAGGCATGAGAGGGAGGAAAACTCACTTCTCTCTTCGATGTTGGCGGCGCCAGAGAACGAATGGACCAAAACCCCCCTCTACATGAACCCTCTCTGCCTCCCTTAATGCCCTAACAGTGGAATCCCGAAATTGCCCCTCCTCACCCTCCTCACCCTCCTAATTACTACTTTGCCATCAAAGCCTATCCGTATCATACCGTATTCCTCTTCTTATCTCGGACATCGTGTGGGCGACGATCTTCCAAGACGAGAACCACCCAAGCCCTTCTTCTTCCTTCTTCCAAGTTTCGGCCAAGCAAATTTCTCCAAGAGATAGCAAGTCTCGGCCACCACCATCAAGCTCCAAGGGATGCTAGAAACAAAACCTCCTTTTCCTCCTTCTTCTCCTAGCAAGATCCGGCCACTTTCCAAGCTCTATGAGATGATGAGGTTCGGCCAAGGAGAAGAAAGAAAAAGGAAAAGGGAGAATAAAAGGGTCGGCCACACCAAGAAAGAGAGGAGAGGAATAGAAGAGAGTTCACTTCGTGAAGGCACCCCCTCCCTCTCTTTTATAATCCTTGGTCTTGGCAAATAAGGAAAGTTTTAATAGAAACTTCCTTATTTTCTTTGCCATGAAAAGGAAAATTTAATTAATAAAAAAAACAATTTCCTTTTCTTTTATTAAAGTGGCCGGTCACCTCTAATTCTCCAAACAAGGAAAGTTTTAATCACAAGAATTAAAACTTCCTAATTTATTTCCGGAAATTTTTAAAATAAAAATTTCTCTATTAATTTTTCCCTTCATGGTTGGTTATAAAAGGAAATTTTATAAATTAAAATCTCTCTATTAAAATATGTGGATGATTTCCAAAAAGAAAAGTTATCTTTAAAATTAAAATCTTCCTCTCAATCTACAAATAGGGAAAGATATCAGATCTTTTCTTAATCTTTTGTAGAAACTATAATAGGAAAATTTTAATTTTAAAACTCTCTTTTAAAATCATGAACATGGTTTCGTAAAAGGAAAGTTTTATCAAAAATTAAAATCTTCCTTTCAATCTATAAATAAGGAAAGATATCAAATCTTTTCTTAATCTTTTGTAGAAACTATAAAAGGAAAGATTTAATTTTAAAACTCTCTTTTAAAATCATGAGGATGGTTTCATAAAAGGAAAGTTTTATCAAAAATTAAAATCTTCCTTTTAGGAAAATATCAAACCTTTCACTTAATCTTTTGTAAAAAGCTATAAAAGAAAAAATTTAAATTTTAAACTCTCTTTTAAAATCATGGTATCCACATAAGAAAGATTTAAAAAATAAAATCCTTTTTAATTTAATGTGGCCGGCCACACCAAGCTTGGATTCAAGCTAGGATTGGCCACACAACTTGGCTCATCTTATTTGCTTGGCCGACCCAAGCTTGAGTTCCAAGCTTGCTTGGTCGGCCACCTTAGGATGGGTATAAAGGTGGGTATAATACTTTATTAATAAGAGGCTACGATAGGGACCGAGAGGAGGAATTGGTTTTGGTCTCCCGATGAAATTAAGCTTCCCGTGTTCGCCTCGAACACCCAACTTAATTTCATCAATAATAATTCATTCCACTAAAGAATTATTATTGAACTACTGCACCAATCCCAAATTACATTTTGGGCTCCTTCTTATCATGAGTGTGTTAATCTCCCTGTGTTTAAGATGTCGGATGTCCACTAACTAATTGAGTTACTGACAACTCACTTTAATTAATATCTTAGTTCAAGAGTAGTACCACTCAACCTTATTGTCGTGTCGAACTAAGTCCACCTGCAGGGTTTAACATGACAATCCTTATGAGCTCCTCTTGGATACATTATCAACCTAGATTACTAGGACATAGTTTCCTTCTATAATCAACAACACACACTATAAGTAATATCATTTCCCAACTTATCGAGCCTATTGATTTATCGAGCTAAATCTCACCCTTTGATAAGTCAAAGAAATAAATACTAAATATATGTGTTTGTTATTATATTAGGATTAAGAGTACACATTTCCATAATAACTAAGGTCTCATTCTTTTATTAAGTCAATATAAAAAGAACTTATCTTAAATGGTCATGCTCAATACACTCAGAGTGTACTAGTGTAATTTATCAGTCAAGATAAACTAATCCCTAATTACACTACGACTATTCCAATGGTTTGTTCCTTTCCATCTCAGTCGTGAGCTACTATTTATAATTTATAAGGAATTGATAACATGATCTTCTGTGTGTGACACCACACACCATGTTATCTACAATATAAATTAATCGAACAACTACACTTAACTTATAAATGTAGATATTTGACCAATATGATTCTTATTTCTAAGTAAATGTTTATACAAAAAGCTAGACTTTTAGTATACATTCCAACTCCTTACAACTGTTGTTTCCTTGACTCCAAGCTTCACTGTCAAGTCCATTAACAAAAGTATTGTCAAATACAATCCTTACTCATTCTTCTAGTGCATTTCAAATTCAGTAATGCTTCCCACTTTTAAACCAATCTGCTGTGAACAGATCTTTCAGCACCCATTAGTTACAAATTTTTTTTTAATTTTTGCAACAATTCCAGCTTAGCACAGTTTCTGTGGACACCAACAGCAGCCCTCAAAGCAGCTCTGATTTTTGGTCTTCTCACTTATCAAAAATAAATTCTATTTCTGTAGGTTTCTGGTCTAATTCTAGGAATTCTAGTTTCTATGTTCAGAAATTCCAATCCATTCCTGTATTTCTCCAACTTCAGAAAAACAAGTTCAGCACACTTTCAATGAATCAAACTAGTCCAATCATTCAATATTCTTCGAATTCAGATTTGAATGCAAGCTTGAGGAACTCCTACAATTCAAAACTCAATGATCAGGTCCATAGACCCTGCTACAGAATTCTAGAATTGACCTTAGTCTGTAACTTTTGTTGCTTCCAATTCCAGTCTCAGATATTGCAATTAAAAAACAACTTAGGTTTATACTCTCCTCTAAGGTCTCCTCAACTCCTACACTTTTGATGCTAGTGATTCGAACATTGCTATACTCTGAAATTTTAATGTGCCAGTTCAACATCTAAAAGATTTCCCTGCCGTTAGCTCTCTTAGGTTCAACAACTCATGAACATTTGCTCCCATAGAGTTTACCAACTTCCTTTAAAATTTGATTCACCAAAGGAAATAACCATACATCAAATAAGAGTTCCCTCTTAACCCATGAAGAGTTCAATTTGCAAGATGATAAACTCAATACTGGTTCAGCAGGAGCTCCAAGTTATTACTAACAAGATAAATGTAGTGTAATCACATTGAAGGAATCCAAGCTTAAACAATTACAATACCTCCTTCCATGGTCTGTTCTAAGCACTTCTAGATTCTAAAATTACTATATAGAAAATGCAATAGACTCAATTTGTTTTCCTTGTATTGAAGTTAAACTGATCAGTACATAAAGTTGTCAGCATATGTATCACTGTTTAATCTGTAGGTCTCTGAATTTGTCAAGGAAGGAGTACCACTCGACATTAAGAGAACAAAAAGTTTCACTTAGACTTTTACTTACCAGAAACTTGCAACAACAACTTGACACAAAAAGTTCAATCTAATGCATTTTCAACAGCACTCTTCAAATTTCAATAAAACTAAAGTAAGAAATGATTTTTTTTCAAAACTATTCAGCATCCTTAAGCTTCAAACAATGTATCCATCAACTTGGATTCTCAACTTCAGAATTTCCAAACCATTTGAAGTAAGAAAACTCATAAACCTTAAGCGTATACAATTCTCCCCCACACTTAAAGTTTTGGGAATTCTAACTCATCAAGCAATTAATCCAAAACTCCAAGTGAAATAGAGCAAGCAAAGATGATAAAAGGTTAAAATGCTAGATGAGAAATTTTAAATAAAATTGTGAGGAAAGAATTTGGAATTATGAGGGAACAAGAATGATAAATATCCTTTATTTCCATGCATACATATGCAATTGTGACTTTGAAAAGAAGCAAAGCAAGTTCTAGAGTTTCAATTGTTATAAGTGCATGCCACACAAAAGAAATAATAGTGTTTAGGCTTAAAGTGGTCCTCTCTAGGTAATTTTCATGCCATCAAGCTCAATTAATCAAATTGGAATTCACCACCAAACTAACCAATATCATGTAAGTAGAGCATCCAATCTTGTCAAATGACCTAAAATTGTTGGTCAAATTTAAGAAACTTTTTACCATCTTAAAAATATTATTAGAAAATTCCCATGGAGGATTTTATTCAAATGACATGTTATGTATACTAAACAAAATGCAAAATGTAAATGCAAAGTATAAAACTAAAAAAGACAAAAAGAAAAGCAAGGAACAAACTCCCCTCAATTCCGGGCGGTTGAAGAAGATTAAGAAGAAGAAGCCATGCCGGAAGTGGAGTAACCTTGGTTGCAATCAATTTCTTTTTATTCATCATTTTTCCTTTCAAAACTTTTTTTGGAGGTCGGAGACGATTCAGTTTAAGCACCCACTCTAAAAGCTTGTATTCTCCTACAACATTATTTAAAGACAATCCCTCCTACACGCGTGTGGGATTAAAAGAAAATAGGAGAATATTAGTGTGGGTAGAAAATATATCAAGAAATGAATCACATCTAACAAAATCAACAATTGGTAACTCTATTAAATTTTCTAAAAAATCACAATAAATACTCACCTTCTCATCTTGAAAGGTACTTGGAGTGGTGATTGTTACCTCATTTTCATCAAGTAGTGTCTCAAGCTCTGGTTCTGGTGAATGTACAACTTCATGTAGTGATTCTTGGGAACTTGGCTCCATAGCACAAGTCCCTACACTTACATCCTCAATTCTTGATGATTCTTGAGGTAATGCTTCCAGAAAGCATTCCCCTACACTTAAATCATCTCCAACATAAATACTTGCATCATTTCCAACATCTACAACAACAATATCAGTAGAATCAAAAGTATATTCAACTACATCATCACAATAATAAAAAGTACTTAAAGAATCTAGTGAAGAACTAGATGCAGTGTCATGCCTGACAAGAGCTCCACAATCCACCTCCTCACTGCGCTTTGTGTTGGATCCCGTGGGTATTTTGATGTGATCAACCAAGTTAGTTAGGTCCTGCTTTGTTATATGATCCCTGTGTCTAAGTGTGCAGGAACTTAGGAGCGTAGGAAGTCGAGCAGAAGATGTAGCTAGCGAGAAGGATGACACAGGAAGGGAGCCGACGGGCTCGGTGCACCCGAAGGACGAGAGAGCTGTGGAAGAGTACTCCGGTGGACGAGAAGAACGTGCATGATGTTCGAGGGACGAGAAGCCGAGACGGAAGCCTGCTCGAGGAAAAGGTAGGGAATTGGGTTCGGGTGAGTCCTATACTGGTGGGCCGCAATCACCTAAACTATCAGAGCATCGGAAGCCAAAATGAAGTCAAAAGGAGCTGGAAAGCTAGCTTGAGGTGCCTTCAATGAAGTGTTGAAGGCGCCTATGCTGCCTGCCCAGTCTAAGGTGCCTCCATCACCTTGAAGGTGCCTCAAACAGTCCGAGGTGCCTCGGACCCAGCCAAAGTGGTCGTTTGCAATTGGATGGAGTTTTATCCGATCAAACCATTGGAGGCGCCTTCAACACTCGAGATAGACTTTCCAGGAGCTATGTAAAGTCCCCTGGAGCTAGGAAATAATCATTCAACTCTGTATTAAGTTCCTAGCAACCTCTGAGCATTCTAAGTGTGTAAAGAAGACTTCTCCTCCTACAATAAAGGAGATATTTTAGTAGAGCTATTCAATTGCCTTGGATTAACAACCGTCTTGGTTGTAATCAAGTCAAAATTCTATCTCCTCTTTTATTTCTACTTTTTATTTTATTAGTGTTGCATTTTTGAGTTGAAAGTCTTGAGGAGGGTATTCTATATTTTTCAGGCAATTCACCCCCCTCTTGCTGGCCCCGCTGCACCAACAAGTGGTATCAAAGCCCGACAGCCTCAGAAGGACTAACCGCCGACTGAAGCACAAAGATCAAGACGATGGTTGGTGCGAACATTCATCCCCCGAAGTTCGACGGAGACTTCGCTACATGGAAGCGAAAAATGGAGGTATTTTTCAAGACCAAATTCGATATCCTTTTAATAATGAAATATGGATATTCAGCGCCAAAAGACAAATAAGAATACAATTGGATGAAGAAGGAGCAGGTCAACTTCGTGGCCAATGGAAAGGCGAAATTTCACCTGCTCAGTGTTCTGCCACCCCAGGAGGTAAGTCGGATCGGAAGCTACGACTCCTCCAAAGACCTCTGGGATAAATTCCTGGAGGTCTACGAAGGCACCTCAGAAGCGAAGCTAGCGAGGCGTGACATCCTCCGGGCTTAGCTGACGAATCTCCGGATGAACACCGGCGAGAAGGTAGCGCAACTCCAAGCGAGAATCAAGGAGCTGATAATGCAACTGACAAATCTCGGTGAATCGGTAACAAATTGAGATGTCATCCAGTATGCACTCAACGCCTTCCCTAGAACTCCATAGTGAGCGTCCTTAGTAGATGCTTACTACATCTCTAAGGACTTTGAGGTAAGTAGTTTAGAAAGTTTATTTTCTACTTTTGAACTTCACGAGTCTCAACTTGCAGAGCCTAAATAAGTAGAGAAGTCAAACCTCAACATTTCCCTACAAGCCGAAAAGAACGATCCCGACTCCGAAGCGTCGATCAACGAAACCGAAGCGGCGCTACTGGTAAGACATTTCAATAAATTTTTTAAAACTAATAAATTTCAATCGCAGTCAAGGAAGAATCAACGCAACAGGGACTGACATCCACTAAACGCAAGAGTCTGAAGGGCTCTTGGGATGATTCTTCATCCTCCGAATCAGAAGTTAAAGCCTTCTCGGGAGTAGCACTGATAGCCAACCATCTTTCCGAAGAAACCAGCTTGGAGATGAGCATAGATGAAGGGGGAGGATCATCAGAAGAAGAAGAAAGCTGCGACGAAGGGGGAGCATCACCAAGTGAGGTAAGTAAGGTACGTGATCTCACCCCTACTCAGTCTTTTGAATTTATCAAAGTGCTTACAAAAGATATAGCGAAATTAAAAAAAGAAAATGTTGAATTGAAATTACAATTAGCAAAAGCATGTCCACTAGAAATGTATGATATTTTAAAATTAGAAAATGAGAAACTGAAAATTGAAATTGAAAATTTTAAAAATAATCATGCATGCTTAATTAAATTTCCAAAATCAAAACTTAGAGTTTATGGAAAATTAAATTGGTATATTAGAAAGCATCAGGGACAACTTAGAAAAGTTCCTAGAAACTATATACCCCCTAAGTTCTTAATTAATCCAGTAGGAAGGAACCTTTACTGGGTTCCAAAATCTTTCCTAGACTAAATTTTTTCAAAAAAAAAAATTTTAAAATCTTTCAGCGAGAAAATTAAACATTAAAATTTCTTTATAAGACTTTGTCTAAGGAAGTGATTATTGCTCCAATAACCAAGAAGGCCTAGTGCCTCGCCAAGACCTGGAAGCCAAAATATTGGAATAAAAATGTTTAATTAACTTTCTGATAAAGCATTAAAATTAAGATTAAATAATGCTTTAGAAAGTTTCTTTTAAAAACTTTTTTTTAAATCTTGTTTCAAAGGGGGAGAGATAGACCTAAGTTAAAATTTTGTTTTAACATTTTTTTACTTCGAAAACTTTTTTAAATTTTTTTAAAAGTGCCTAAGTTAGAATTTATTTTTAAAGAAATCTTTTAGAATATGTTTTAGACTTCGAAACTGTTTCAAAAGACTTAGAATTTTGAACATGTTTTAGACCCCGTTTTTGCTATGATCAAAGGGGGAGAGATAAACACAAGTTAAGGGGGAGTTAGAAATATTTTAAAATTCTGTTTTGAATTTTTGTAAAATGATATTCTGTTCAAAAATTGGTATTAGATCTGAGCTAAACCTTATGTTGCAATTGCAAATTTATGCTTAAAAAAAGTTAGTTTAGTAATTTCTTCAAAATTACTACTTGTCTGCTTAACTCTAACTTGAACTTGGGTTGATGCACATCAAAAAGGGGGAGATTATTGGACCCCGTGGGTATTTTGATGTGATCAACCAAGTTAGTTAGGTCTTGCTTTGTTATCTAATCTCTGTGTCTAAGTGTGCAGGAACTTAGGAGTGCAGGAAGTCGAGCGGAAGACGCAGCTAGCGAGAAGGACGGCACGGGAAGGGAGCTGACGGCCTCGATGCGTCCGAAGGACGAGAGAGCTACGGAAGAGTACTCTAGTGGACGAGAAGAGCGTGCACGGCGTTCGAGGGATGAGAAGCCGAGACGGAAGCCTACTCCAGGAAAAGACCGGGAATTGGGTCTGGGTGAGCCCAATTCCGGTGGGCCACAATCACCCAAACTATCGGAGCATCAAAGCCAAAATGAAGTCAAAAGGAGTTGGAAAGCTAGCTTGAGGCGCCTTTAACGAAGTGCTGAAGGCGCCTGTGCTGCTTGCCCAATCTGAGGTGCCTCTATCACCTTGAAGGTGCCTCAGACAGTCCAAGGCGCCTCCAAGGCTATTTGAGGTGCCTCGGATCCAACCAAAGTGGTCATTTGCAATCGGATAGAGTTTTATCTGGTCAAACCATTGGAGGCACCTTGAACCCATTTGGAGGCACCTTCAACACTCGAGATAGACTTTCCAGGAGCTATATAAAGGCCCCTGGAGCTAGGAAATAATCATTCAACTCTGTATTAAGTTCCTAGCAACCTCTGAGCATTCTAAGTGTGTAAAGAAGGCTTCTCCGCCTACAGTAAAGGAGATATTCTAGTAGAGTTGTTCGACCGCCTTGGATTAACAACCGTCTTGGTTGTAACCAAGTCAAAATTCTGTCTCCTCTTTTATTTCTGCTTTTTATTTTATTAGTGTTGCATTTTTGAGTTGAAAGTCTTGAGGAGGGTATACTTTATTTTTCAAGCAATTCGCCCCCCTCTTGCCGGCTCCGCTGCACCAACACTTTGTGTTTGTAACTGGTCGATCAATGATGCAATTTGATCTAACAGATTCTGTATATTCTGTATCCTTGAGAATTGCTGCTCTTGATACTCTCTCATTTGTTGCATAATCTCCTTTAATTTCCACGTTGACTCATCAATTTGAAGACCATTCTGTTGATAAGGATGTGACATAAAAGATGTTGAAACCCTTATGAATTATGGTAGGTTGGATATGCCTCAATAAATTGTCCTTGTACATTTTCATACCTGAAACAAGAAAGATCCACCCAATTGGCATTATAATCATTTGAAAATGACTCATGCCTATTTTGTTGATCCATGTTTGGGTAAAATTGATACTTAGGCTGAAAATATTAATTTTCTAATCCACCTCCAAAATTCTGAAAATATGGATCCATGCTACTGAAATCTCCTGTTCTTTACACTACAACACTAAACTCAAAATTAGAAGATTCAAGAGCATAAACTTTCAAACACATGAAAATATGAACATTTAAGACTTTAACAATTCAAGAACAAGCCAACATGAAAATACAAAAAGAATAGCAATCAAATCAAGAAAGATGCTAACAAAATTAACCAATCAATGCACAATCTAAAATTAAACACACACTACTAGTTATGTTCCCCGGCAACGGTGCCAAAATTTGGTGTTGGCCATTTTGCATGTCATGTGGCACATCAAATTAATTAAGATTGAAAACTCACATAAGCTAAAGATAAATGTTGTAACAACGAGTCCCAAGTCGTATTTTTCCAAGGATGACTAATAAATGTGTGTTAATTCTAGAATTGATTTGAATGAAATTATTACATCACAAAGGTCTATTATTCATTTCCATTCAGTTCTCATTTCAACTTGAAGACATCTAATTCTCAAAAATTCACTAGATCAATTTAAAATGGAATCAAAGAAATGTTGTTTACATCCAAACATAATCTACTTCAACTCAACAAATTAAGTTTCAAAAGTTCAGTTACTAATGTATCATCAAATCTAGTAAATCCATTTCAATCACTTCAATTACATTTACAGATCTGGTTAAAATCAAAAACTCAAACCAATTGATGTTGTACAGAGGTAGCATTCAATTCATAATAGAAATCAACTTTAACAATCAAGCTCAAACAACTATTCTGATGCATAGATGCAAGGTTTTATTAAACTAATGTCCAAAACTAGACAATCTTGCTATAATCAAAATTGCAAACAATTTAACAGGATTCAGATTGTAAAGCTCAATCAAAGCGAAATTGCAAAAGAAATTCAGAATTTGAATTGCAGAAGTAAACTCAACAGAAACTGAATTATGAAATGCTAAACAAAAATTAAAATGCAATCTACACTATCAGATCTTCATATCTGAGCAAATTCATGGATAATTCAAAAGCAAAGATAAGGGAAACAAAACCTAAATGGCATTCCACAACCAAACCCCAAGACTAAACCTCTCCTCACTGTTGTGCCACTGTGCTTGCTTCTGGGAATGCCTCTTGAGCAAACACAGCAACCCACTGAATCCATAGCTCATCCAGGTGAAGTCCAAAGCTACTGGGAAGTCTCTCGAGCTCGGAATCATCTGAATTCTCCAGACGCCAAGAAACAGAGCAAATCTTGCCAATCCGGAAACCCGAGGTGAAGATGAAGAGGGATTGGTCTTTGAAGAACCGGGGAACGCCCTCATACCCTTCATTTGGAGGATGGAAGCATCAGATCGGGGAACACCCTCATATCTTTGTCGGAATGATGCTCGCAGACAATAGGATCGTGAATGGGGAACGCCCTCAAATCACGGCTCTGCCCCTTGAATGCTGGTCGTCGGATCTTTGCAAGCTCGCTGGAGATGAAGAAAAGGCAATCTTAGATCTGGAAGTGGAATGGGAGGCTTCGGCGTCGCAAATAAGAAGACAGTGAACAGTGCAGAAATCGCGAGGAACGCTGAGCTCTGGAAGCACTGTAGCTTCTCGTGAGTTTTAAACCTCTCCCAATTTAATCCAACGACTGAGAATGCTCGGAGCTCAATCAACGGTAGAAGATCACCTAAAATCTGATCCAAAGGTACTGATCTTCATCTATGGTCCAGATCTACTCCTCCTTAGGTTGGATGAGCCAGATCTTCAATGGATGGCATAGATATGCTCCAATCTTGAATGAACGACTATGATTGTTCTGGAGCATGATTGCCTCGTTTCGCCCTAGATTTGATTGCAAATATGGTCTGATCTGATCTGATCCATGCCCCTTTTGATGTCTACAAAATAATAATCAAATATTAGCATCAAATACCATGATAATTGACTAATTTACAATTAAGTCCAAGATCAAATGTAATTATGAAATATGATGTATATATGAATTCAATCTATGAAAAGATCATTAAAAACATGCATTATGAATTAAAATAATGTAGAAAAATCATGGTTATCAGTACCCAAGCAGACTAGTGCCCTGGAGGGAGACCAACCCAGGGACTCCTCTCCTCCTTCTACTCTGCCCCTGGCTCCCTAAGCTACTCTGGCTTCTTCCTAGCGCACCAAGGAACACCTCCGAAGCAAGTATGCATTCACTTCTATCCACCAACTACCCTCCCTGCACATGCAGGGCCTCCCTCCATCGGCCAGTACATCTTCCCTTCGTGGTCAGGTGCAACTCCACGGGGTACTGGCTGACTCTTGGCAATCTACCGCAGATTAGATCTCGGAATCCCCCCCCCCTTTAGAGTTAGCCGACTTATTCTCGCAATGACTTCTGTTGGTGAGTCTTCTGTGTTTCCTCTTCATACTCTTGAGATAGTACTGATTTTATCCTACTCTCCTCAGATCTGCGGCATGGGTCTGAGCATATCTCAATATGTGGCGGATCTCCAGCAAGAGAATGAGCTCCTGAGGGCTCGCCTTTGGGAGTTGGATTTACCTAAGACCCCAGCCATATTTTTGATCCATCCCCTTTCGACAGTTCAGTACCGCCCCTCCTTCGAGCTGCCGGGGAAAGAACCCCAATTGCCTGAGGCCTGGCTCAGACGGAGGAAGGGAGGATACAAGCACTGGAGGCCACTTTAAAGATGAGCAACTCCAAGCGTAAATTAGAAGGGCTACGGCGTGTCCAAATTTTGGATGATCTGGATGACAAGGAAGCAGAAGTAGCTACCCTCTCCCAACAGCTGAAGGATCTACAAGAGTCGTATGCGACTTTAGAGAAGGACTTGGCGACCACCAGGGCCAACCTGACTGTGAGTACTGACCGGGAGGCTGCCCTTCAGAAACAATGGGAGGTCGTTAAAGCCACCATCAAGTCTATGCAGGAAGATCTGTCCAAGGTTATGGACGAGGCTACTACCACCCGACAAGAACTGGCCCTAGTCCGGGTTGATGCAGATAAGGCTAAGGAAGATCTGACAGAATATCAGGCAGGCGAAACTGCTCGCCTGAAATCCCATAAGGTCGCCTATGTTGTTTCCTAAGAATTCAGGAGGAAGATAGGCAATCTCATCGACTGGATGATTTGCTATGGTGGAGTAGGTGCCCTGCGATAGCTTCATTAGAAAGGTCTTCTCCGCTCGACCCCTCCCGATGACTTTCTGGACCGGACCCGCCTTATCCAGGAGTTGCCTGATGATTCATTTCCTACTTTTGATGATTAGGCTTCTACTTCTCATGTATCTTTATTTTGGAATCCTGTACACTTTGATTTGTACATGGTGGAACTGTAGGAAACAGATATTTGCTTCAACTATCCTTACACAGTGTACGTCTTATTTCCTTATTGTGCCCTCTCGTAGATCTTGCTACTTCCTTATTGGGATGCCCAGCTGACCTATTTAACTAAGTGAGTTCCATTATCTGAGCGGGCGATGGCTATGGTCAACCACTTAATGTCCAGCCCAAGCGTAACAACTTATCTACTTGTTCAATGATTTTGCCCGACCAGGATATTTCCGAACGTCTTACCCAATTTCCTACCTTAGGTTCTATCACTCGGTCTACCCGACCAAGATATTTCCAAACGTCTTACCCAATTTCCTACCTTAGGTTCTATCACTCAGTCAGGAGCTGGGATACTCAAAAAAGCTTTCTTGACAGGCTATAGAGGAGATACTGTAGTCCCGCTTATTCCCAAGATTGCCATAAATTCTCCTCGTGTCCTCCACCCCACTTTTCTCTAACATGCTCCCTGAGCTCTGCTTTCTAGGATGATCCGATGACTTTTGTTGTTATTGGACTTGCAGGTGATTCCATTAATCCTTACACATGAATCGTTCGATGGACACTAAGGACGAGGGCCCCTAGACCCTTCTTAGCACCTATAAATATCCCCCTTCCTTCACTCTGCTGAACTTTTCATCTCCTAGAGTAAGCCTTCATCCTGCTTCCATCGTCCATTGTGCTCTGCTTCCTGTGATTTGTCTCTGCCTTCCCCTATGGACTCCCCTGCACTTACCTATGCTCCCGGAGTCTCAACCTTTACTATCGTGGATCTGGACGATCTTCGCTTTACCTATGAGATTCCAATGGTTATGCACATCATCATACCTTCTGAGATCCACTGGGCTTCTTCCCCGTCTACAGGGTATGTAACTTTCTTCAAGGAGCAGCTCGTTGCTGGCCTCCGCTTTCTCATACACCCTTTCTTCTCCCAAGTGAGTCGATACTTCTGCATTCCTCTCTGTCAACTTACCCAAAACTCCATGAGGATCTTGTTTGGGTTTGTTCTCCTCTGCGAAGTATGCGATATACCTTGGACTCCCCTTTGTTCCACTATTTCTTTACTCCTTGTCGTCATAGTGAAGGACTTTTTCGTCTTCAAGCTCGCCTCCGAACCAATTTTTTCTCTCCCCTTCCTTCTCCTGATCCTGAGTGGAAGGATAAATATTTCTTTTTGAGCTTTCCCTTAGCCGTGGAATGGACTACCCAACGATGCACCATTTTACCTTCGGTGCCCATTCTGGGAGACTTTCAAATGGATCTTGACTTCATAGATGTCTCAGCACAACTAGAATACTAGCACTTGGACTTGATCAGACTGTTGACAGAGGACGTACTATTTCTATTCAAGCTGAGCCGCACTCCCTCAGAGCTACCTCGTTCTTTAGGTATGGTTCACCCTATCTCCGCTGACCCTTAGTTCTTTATTCTGATTTTGCTACTCTTCTCGTAGCCGAAAGTCTAGCCCAGGCGTCCCCAGTCAGGCCACTTCCCCTGAGTGATATGGAGATACAACGCCGAGGGTGCATAATACTAGATAGGAGGGGTCTTTCGCATCTGGCTCCCCTCCATTAGAGGGTAACTACTCCAACTGCTCCTCAATCAGCCTCCCGAGCAACTGCCTGTGTTCATTTCTCTCTCGAGCCTTCCCAGCCTATTCCTACTATGCCTCCCGCTCATCGGCCTAGAACTCCGCCAGAGGAATCGGACTCAGACGACCAGCTGCTCTCGCACCGGCCCCGATCCCGACCTAGGGGATCCGGCCTAGTTTCCGAAACCCCAACTACTTCTCCGGCATCCCAACCTACCGCTACTCCTGCTCCAATCCGACCGTCTATGGCCTGAGCTGGAGCTGGCGAGGGAAAGCTCCGGTCATTAAAGAAGAAGTAATTACAGAGCCTTCCTCTATTCCAGTAGCTCCTGCCTCGAATGCCCCTTCCAGATCTTCCTCCTTCTCCGAGATGCCCCATATACCAGGGTCAGGCGACACTACTGTGACTCAAGCTGGACCTTTTCTGTCCCGACCATCTAGCTCCACGCATCCATATCCCAGCGGGACCGATGTCGGACCATCAACTCACCCTCCTTCAAGTGAGACCGGTGCTGGACCCTCTCACTCGTGGCAATCCCACCATTGTTCTATTAAAATCATAAAGCCATCAGAGTGGAGCATGCACGATCAATTGGATGCTTCCACGAGCCGCCTTATGCTGAGGGGTCAACTATAAACCCATTGGGAGGAGCATCTTCGCCAAATGCAAGCTCTCCCTGTACCCGCTCAGCTAGATCAACTTTTCGAAGGATCTGTTGTGGTAGGTTCTTGCTACCCTTTATTCCTTTCCTTTTTTCTTTATTCTAACTATTCATTTTCCTACCCAGGCTTTTGCCGAATCCATCGTGATGAGTCATACACTCTCCCTCCTTCATCAACAGAATAAAGTCCTGAAGAATACAGTGACCGACCTGGAATCTCAGCTATCCAATCCAGCCTTAGTCGGATACCAATTAAGGGCAGAATTGTTATCCTTAAAGAAAATAAACGCCGCTCAGCAACAGACTCCGAAGGAGGCCCAGCTAGAGACTGACCGCCTCCAAGATGAAAAGAGCAAACTTGAAGCTCTATTGTAAACATCTGAGGTGAAGTGTCAAGAAGCTCAGTCTAATCTCTCTGAACCCCTTGCTACCCTAGAGACTTATAAGGCAGGAGAGGCTGAGCGGCTGAGAGCACACCGAGAAGAATACTTACGTACCCCAGAGTTTGGTACGCAAGTGGGGGATCACTTCATTATGTCCGTGGCTTATGGGCCAGTAGGAACGCTTAGGCAACTCCACGAGGGAGGGTATCTATCCTCCGCTCCTCCCGAAGATTTCTTGGATCATCGTCGCATCCTTAGAGAGATGTCTGACGATGTATTTGAAGAATTTAAATGACTTTATGACCACTTTATTGTATTCCACTGCTTAAATGTTATATCTTTTCCTTAGTTGTGTCTCAGGGAGCCCAAGCTATTCAACCCGAGAGCGGGAATGTGCGCCCAGGCATCCCGACCTGGCATCCCATGCCCGACCTGTCATACTTTCTTACCCTCACATTTTACAAGGCGTCAATCCTAGACTAATCCTAGACCTGATAAGGTTGGAGGTAGTTAGCGCTCCAGGGATGACTCAATGACCTACCTTGAGCATCTTGTAAATAATAGGCACCCGAGGCTAACCTTTTGACAACTGTATGGGTCATCCCATTGAGGTGACAATTTGGTTACCTCTCCTACGAGCTTTGTCCGCTTCCAAACTAAATCCCCTTCTCCAAAGAATCGGTGCACCAACCTTCTATCGTAGTTTTGGTGCATCCTTTATCGATACGCAGTTAATCAGGTGGTCGCCCACTCGTGAATTTCACTAATAAAATCCCCCTCTGATAGTCGCCACTCGGTATTTCCCTCGTCATATAGCATTCTTCTGACCGAGGGCACCCCGACCTCAATAGGCACCACCACCTCACTGCCATAGACCAGATGGAATGGGGTGAGCCCTATGCCTTCCCGGGGAGTTGTTCGGTAGGCCTAGAGGATACTGGGTAGCTCTTCCACCCAATCACCCCCAATGTGATCCAATTTGACTTTCAGTCCTCAAACAATTTCTCTATTGGTGACTTCTGTCTGTTCGTTGCTTTGAGGATAAGCTACGGATATGAAGGCTTGAGTTATGTCAAACCCTTGACACCAGGCATGGATCTTGCGACCTTGAAATTGTCTTCCATTGTCAGAAACCAGTTTGTGAGGAATCCCAAATCGACAGAGGATGTTCTTCCACAAGAACTGAATAATGGCTCCCTCGGTGATCCTAGCCAAGGCTTCTGCCTCCACCCATTTAGAGAATTAATCCACTACTACAAGTAAGAATCGCCTCTGTCCTGGCGCCATGGGGAAAGGCCCCACAATATCCATGCCCCATTGATCAAATGGGCAGGAAACTATTGAGGTCTTTAGTATGTCAGTTGGGCGGTGGGTCAGATTCTGATGTTTTTGCCAAGATAAGCATGTGCTCATTAGTCGTTGTGTGTCCTTTTGCAGAGTGGGCCAAAAATACCTGGCCAGCAATACTTTCCGGGCTAACACCCTTCCTCCTACATGGCTACCACAACATCCCTGATGTATTTCCCATAGAGCATATTCTGCCTCCTCCGATCCTACACATTTGAGCAGTGGTCTAGATAATGCTCGCTTGTACAGTTGATCTCAAATCAGGGTGTACATATGAGCTCTCTTCCCGATCAACCTGGACTCTTTTGGATCAACTAGCAAGACACCTTGCTGAAAATAAATGATCATCGGGGTCCTCCAGTTGATCGTCTCTTCAATATTATTCTGCAAGTCTACTTGAGCTATTAGGAAGGTATGGGCTATTGACCTATCCATCACCCAAGTGGTCAAGGAGTTGACCATTTTAGCTAGTTCATCGACCCTTTGGTTATCTGCCTGAGGAATCTTAGTCACTGTGACCTCCTTAAAGTCCTCCTTCATTTTCTCATATGCTTCTCGGTATACTTGTAATTTATGACTATTGACCTCAAAATTTCCTGCCACTTGCTGAGCTACCAGCTGAGAATCCGAATATACAATGACCCGAGCAGCCCCGACATGTCGAGCTGCTTGTAGCCCTGCCAATAGAGCCTCATATTCTGCTTCATTATTGGTGGCTCTGAAATTTGATCGAACAGCCAACTGTAAGATATCCTCTTGAGGGGATATCAAAAGGATCCCCACTCTGCTTCCCTGTTGAGTGGACGACCCATCTACATAAACCTTCCAAGTTTCTTCAAAATCTGCCTGATGAACCTCTATCAGAAAATCAGTCAGGGCTTGAGCTTTAATTGTCGTGCGGGGTTCGTACTGTATGTCATACTCTCCTATCTCAATTGCCCATTTGATGAGCTGACCCGTCACTTCCACATTAGTGAGAGCCTTACCCATGGTGCTATTGGTCAGGACTATAACGGGATGTGCCAAGAAATAGGGTCTTAAGTGGAGAGCCATGAGTACCAATCCGTAGACTAACTTTTCCAGGGTCGTGTATCGAGACTCGACCCCTTTCAATAAATGACTGAAGAAGTACACTGGCCACTGTACATCATCTTGATCCTTGACCAACACTACCCCTATGGCCTCAAGGGTGGCTAACAAATACACTCAAAGTGGCTCTCCCGCCGTAGGCTTACACAAAGAGGGTTAGGTATCCAAGTGCTTCTTTAGTTCTTCAAAGGCCTGATTGCATTCTTCATCCCACTGAAACTTGGCCGCTCTTCTGAGCACTTTGAAGAAGGGTAGCACTCGATCTGTTGACCGGGATATAAACCTAGACAGTGCAATTATCCTGCCTACTAGGTTATGGGCTTCCTTCATATTTTGAGGGGCTTTCATGTCTCGAAGTACTTGAACCTTCTCAGGGTTGGCTTCAATTCCTCGCTCAGTAACGAGGTATCCCAAAAACTTTCCTACCCAAGCCCCGAACAGGCACTTCAACGGATTCAATTTCAATCCATATTGCCATCATGTGCTGCAAGTCTCTTCAATGTCGGTAATCAGATTAACGATTAGAGTGGACTTGATGAGTATGTCACCCACATAAACCTCAACATTATGACCTATCTGCTCTTTGAAGATTTTATCCATCATTCTTTGATATGTCACCCCTGCATTCCTTAGTCCAAAGGGCATGACAGTATAACAGAAGGTGTCATCAACTGTAATGAAACTGACCTTTTCTTGATCTTCCCGTGCCAGTGGGATTTGATGATAACCCTGGTAGGTGTCCAGCATACAGATCCTCTCGCAGCCTGAGGTCGAGTCCACCATTTAATCGATCCTGGGTAGCAGGTAACAATCCTTGGGGCTAGCACAATTGAGGTCACGAAAGTTGATGCAAACCCTCCACTTATTATTGGGCTTAGAAACCAGAACCACATTAGAGAGTCAGGACGGGAACTGTACTTCTCTAACATGACCTGCTTTTCTGAGTTGATCCACCTCAGCTCGGATGATCTTATTCTGCTCGACCAAGAAATTCCTCTTCTTCTGCTTAACCGGCCGAGAGTCAGGCAAAAGATGTAACTTATGTTCGGCCACCTTGGGCTTGACTCCGGGTGGCTCCTCAGGGGACCAAGCGAAGACACCCCTATTGCGGGTCAAGCATTGGACTAGGTCTATCTTGACTTAGATAGGTAGGTCACTGGATATGCGGGTGAGGCTCTCTGGGTGATTAGGATAGAGCTGGACCTCCTCCCAAAGGATGGACTCCTCTGCTACAGGCAAAGGCTCTTCTTGGATGGCGTGGATCCTGCCATCCTAGGTTCTTTGGGCCTTACGAACTTCCACCTTCACCATGTCTACATAGCATCTGCGGGATACTAATTGCTCTCCCTTGACTTCCCCGACCTGATCTCCTACGGGAAATTTGATCTTTTGGTGGAAAGTGGATACTGCTGCCCAGAACTCATACAGTGTTGGTCTTCCCAGGATGATGTTGTATGAAGAAGACGAATCCACGACTATGAAGGTGCTCCTCCTGGTCCATACCAGAGGTTCGTTACCCAAAGATATGGCTAGCTTGATCTGGCCAAGAGTTGTACCTCATTGCTGGTGAAACCGTACAATGAAGTAGCCATGGGTTGAAGCTTGTTGGCATCGATTTGCTTGCTCTCGAATGCACTTTTGAACAACACGTTGATAGAGCTTCCAGTATCTATGAAAACTCTGGCCACACAGCTGTTGGCTATAACAGCCTTAATTATGAGAGCATCATCATGAGGAAGCTTCAACCCTTCCAAATCTTGTGGACCAAAGCTGATTATGGGTCCGACAGCTTGCTCCCGACTACATCCTACGACGTGTATCTCCAAGCGCCGTTCATGAGACTTCCTGGCCCGGGTAGAATCTCCATTTGTAGGTCCTCCTGAGATCATGCCTATCTCGGGGATGGCCACATTTCCCCGGTTCTCTTCTTCCTTGGTTTCCCAAGGCTCCTAGCTGCAGCCAGGTTGCTGACTGCCCTGCCCAGCACTATCAGGTCAGGGTCTACTTGCCAAACCTGCGGCAGCTTGTTGACCATCCACCAACCATTGGAGGTTGGGCAAGAGTTCAGGTGGGGGCAGACCTAGCTTAACCGCATGCCGAGAATCACAAGCGAATTGGAAGCAATCACTCATGGTGTGGGTGTGGGACCGGTGATAAGTATAGTAATGAGGTCCCCATGGCCCGGGCCATGGGGCTTGAACAGCTGCTACACGTGGAACTGGTCGGGGATCCTGACCGAGACCAAAGGCAGTCGAGCGTCCCGGGGTACGCGGAAGAGGTTGAGCTATCGGCTGAGGCAACCTCTTCTCTGTCTTGTTGGCAGGAGTAGGCGCTTTGTCTGCTTTGCGCCAAGCAACATAAGCCCTTCCACGTTGATATAGCTAGCGATCTTCCCCAACATCTCATCGAAGTTCTTCACGGGATCCCGAATGAGGTCTCGGAAGAATTCCCCCTCTACTAGCCTATGATAGAAGGCGCTCATCAGTATTTCAGAGGTGGCCGATGTAACATCCTGAGCCACCTGGTTGAAGCGCTTGATATAACTTCGTAAGAGCTCGGCTGGCCCTTGCTTCAGAGCAAAGAGACAATGGTCAGTTTTCTAGTACTTCTTGCTGCCGCCGAAGTGGTGCAGGAAGATGGTTTTAAAATCATGGAAACAAGTAATGGACCCATTCGGCAATCCGTCAAACCATTTTTATGCCGAGCCGGATAAAGTATTCAGGAACACTCGACACTTGATAGCATCGCTGTACTGATGCAACAAGGCAGCGTTCCTAAACTTATGGAGATGATCTTCCGGGTCCTTACTACCATCCTATTCTCCTATAGCAGGAGGCTTATACCCCTTGGGTAAATTTTCCTCGAGTTCCCTTGTAGAGAAGGGCACTTGCTCCTCATGCTCCACTCTAGGCTCCTCCCTGAGGACTATAGCTTTACCCTTATTCGAATCCCTGGGTGGGGAGATTTCTGCCATAGAAGCCCGCGGCTGCTCTTTCTTGTTATAGTCGTTCGGGCCCTTGTGATAGTAATTGAGGCCCGACTCCCAATAGAAGGTCGGGGGAAACTCCTCAGGCTGCTTTATTTTGGACCCTCTGTTAGAAGCGTGAGTCAGATCTTTAGAAACTGTCGGTATCTTGTATGGTCGAGAAGCGGTAGTCTATTTTTCGGAGGTTGCCCGCCTCTTGGCTTCCCTGAACAGTTTGTATTCTCCTGCCATCATGGTTACGGTGATTTTTCTAGTGTCCTCCATCTTCATGCTCCAGAACAGGTGAAGAAAGTTCCCACAGACGACGCTAAATTGATCCTGTCCGGAATCTGAGTCGGATGAAGGTCGAATGAGGTGTCGCTGGCATTAACGGAGGAGAGACTGTGATACTGCGTTCTTGCGGGCTTCGGAGAATAGACCCCCACGCATCCCTCAAGGACTAATGGGTCTGAGCTGGCAGTACTAGAACTCTGCGCACACTTAGACAAGCACACGGAACGTTAGACACCAAGAACCAGGGAAAAAGTCCCTAGAGCAGACCCTCTGATGCTTAAGTCAGGTACTTTTTCCCAGAAGAACGGTGTATGAAGGAAGAAGAAAAGTAGACAAGTGTGCGAGTGAGCGTACTTGCGCAAGGGAGAGGACGCCCCTTTTTATATGACAGTGTGTACCTTCTGGAGACTGACCCCTGTAAGAGGGTGTGGGGTGTCAAGACTTGTCGGGTGGTGGAGGTCACGTGACCTTCTCCTATAGACTGGAGGAAGGTTATACTTGCAGATGACCCCAACTATTGGAATATTCCCCTGACATGCAGCAGGTATTCTCTGATAGGTGGTTACGATTCCCTGACCTGTTGTCGCGTAGTGCTTATTATCCCACCCGGGTGTGATCAGGGCAGCTCAGGTCGACCCGCTAAGTGCTGAGGAATAGACTGGATGGATGGAGCACTACAACAAAAACCCTCATAGACATCGATTTTCCACCAATGTCTATTACATTTTCGACCGATGTCTATGAAGGCGATGTAAAAGGTCTGCCATTTTAGACATCGGGTTATAACCGATGTAGTATCACTTAACGACATCGGGTGTAAAATCGATGTAATATTATATGTTAATAACACCAGTTTTGATAGCGGTATACAACCGATGTAATATTAGTTAATGACACCGGTTTTGTAGCGGTGGAAAATCGATGTAATATCAGTATTGTTTAACGACACAAATTCGATTTCTGAAATAGTGAAAACCCAATATTATCACCAAGCAAATCATAAAATTAAGTTAATATTATTAATTCACTAAGAAAATCACAAATAAAAATGTACCGATGTATCTAAACACACCAAGTCAATATCCATATAACCAACACATAAATATTCTTCTTACAACATAAAAAGATAATAGATATTGTGCACATCAAGTCAGTATCCACAAATTACACATAACTATTTTTCTTACAACATCAAAAGGTAATAGATAGTACATAAATATTCTTCTTACTGGTCCCAACGTTATCCTTCTTGCTCTGTGTAGAGATTTAACAAAATCTTCCCTAGTGTTCTCTTCCCCTTCAGCCACTCACATTTCCAGCTTTTGAAATAGCACTTGGTAAACGTCTGATTACAGAATCCCTGGAAATTCAAAGACTGGATTGTTCTGTCTCCATCTCAAAGCCACATAAGATCATCTCTCCCACCTAAACATATAAGTGACAAAAGTGAGATCTCAGTAACAAGGAGTTCATACCTGTTTAGTTAAGATTCAGCAAGCAAACATGATAAGTACCATGTAGTGAGGGCAAGTCAGAAAGCCAAGGGCGCTTGAGCCTAAGTGGAAAGGAAGATGGATACATTGGAAACGTTGTTAAAGGCTCAATCTCCCAAAGAGAGACTCTTGGCTGCCTCTCTCCAGAAGTTGACTCATCCCAGCGAACCTACAAGAAAAGCTAGATTCAGTTTCAAGAGGAAGTGGCAAATTAAGAACTTAGCGGTGGCATTCAAGAAACATTAATGGATTGCAATACTTTTACATGTTACTATAAAAGTCAGAAAACGGTTATCACATGGCAGGTTTGTTGAAGAGGAAAGTCAGAAAACTTCAGTATATATACCTTCACAGAGCGCCAATATGAATTTGGCCATCGGACAGGATCTAGATCACTTATCCCTGTGACAGTGCCCATATATCTAATAATAAAAGGGAAAGGTAATTAGAAGCTACTGTGCATTAAAAAGCCTGTGACAAACTAATATAGATGCTTTTAATATAAATAGGGGAAAGCAATACTCAATTGCACATCAGATAGCTAATGGATGTTCCAACAGTAAAAATAAAAATGCAACTCAGGAATGAGAAAGGCTACAGTACCAACCTGCGCACACTAGACTCCTCAGTTTCAAATAGCATTCTAAAACGCATGCCGATGGAAACACGGGTGTGATATACTACTTTGACATACTTATCTAGAGGGATGACAAAGTCTGAAGGGCTTGCCCTGATAGCAAAGATTATGCTCAGAGTTATAGCTCCTACAATAATAAAGGCAAAATTGTGCTGAAGCAATTACCCAAATTGAGTCTACAACTCCATTGATTGAACCAAACAGAAAGAGATGGTCAAATTGACTCTTTCTCTAAAAGCTTTCTTTTTAGATCTTTCAGAGCATAAACTATTTCTAGTTCTAAATTGTGCTGAAGCAATTTTCCTTGCATGGAAGTTGACCTGGCAGAATCAAATAAATGAATAACAACAACTGATGGTCAATTATTTTTAGAACATCTTGGCACCCGTGAATCTAATAATCAGTATCTATTCATAGAACACAGCAATTAAGGCTCTTTATTTACCATAACAGACTAGCAAATAATATCTAAGCTTCTTAATGCAGTCACCTCATTTTTTAAATTTCCAAATATGGTCCAGTGCAAACTTGAAATTTATGCACTAAATCAAAATTATGATTCATCTATGCTAGCAGCATAGAGACGATAGAACAGAAATGCCAGCACCAAATAGAAGGTAGGCTCCAGCAGCAATTGATGAACTTGTTAGGGGAGCCCTGGAGATAAGCTTCGGCAGTCTACAACGGATGACAAACTGAAGGAATCCAAGGCCTTAGGTAATATAAAACCCCCACTACAAGAAAAAAGCCTAACAACAACGGTTTTTCACCGTTGTCATAGCCCCTTTCGGACTGTTGTTAAATGTCGTGTTGTTAAAAGGGGTGCCCAAAGACAACAGTTTTTAACCGTTGTCTTTGAAGGCAAAGACAACAGTTTTACAACGGTGAAAAACCGTTGTCTTTTCATTCAACGACAACATTTGTTCACCGTTGTCTTTGAGCGTCTACCTTTAATAGCAGAGTCTTCAACTGTTGGGATCGAAAAATAGCTAGAGGGGGGAGAATAGCTCGTCGCGTGCTTCGTGGTTGACGTTGCTTGTTTCTTCAAAGATGTGCAGCGGAAATGTACAAGAAACAAAATACAACACTAACAAATGGATTTTACTTGGTATCCACCTCACAAGAGGTGACTAATCCAAGGATCCACACACTCACGCACCCTCCACTATGAAACACACTCCACTACGGTAACTACCGAAGGCGGAGAAGCCTTTACAAACTCTCAATACAAGAAGAAAGGAAAGGATATGAAATACAAGCAAAAGCTTACAATAAACCCTAACCCTAACTTCTCTTCTTGATTTTGATCCGCCTCTTGACTTGGAAGAACCTCCAAGAATCTTCAAGAACTGGCGATCTGAACTTGAGAGAGAGCTGTGGAGTCACTGGTGAAGATCGGAGATGAATCATGTAAGCACTACTGAAGGAAACGCTCGCCTGCAGCTAAATACGACGCCAACGGTCGGATCCCGATCGATTGGATTGCTCCCAATCGATCAGGAAGGCTTTGGATAGATCAACCGATCGATCCAGAGTGCCTCTGTGCTCTCTGGAATAGCCTGGATCGATCGGCTGATCGATCCAGGGCTTATCGCGCACAAACAGCAGCTCCCAATCGATCCACTGATTGATTGGGACCTCTGGATCGATCCACGGATCGATCCAAAGGGGTTCTGTTCGTGGGGACTCACCCGATCGATCATCTGATCGATTGGGCATGATCCAATCGATCGGCTGATTGATCCAGATCAGCTGGATCGATCGGCTGATCGATCCAGAACTGCTGGATCAATCAGCTGATTAATCCAGATCTTGGTTTTTGCCCAAAAGCAAGTCCAAAGCCCCCTAAACCAACATCCAGTCAACCATGACTTGTTGGTACATAAAACCTAGCATCCGGTCACCCTTAACCAGCTAGGACTCTCTCACCAAGTGTCTGGTCAATCCCTTGGCCTACTTGGACTTTTCTCCGCTTGCCAAGTATCCGGTCAATCCCTTTGACTACTTGGACTTTCACCAGATGTCTGGTCAACCTTGACCCATCTGGATTTCCCCGTGCCTGGCTTCACTTACCAGGACTTCCCTTCTACCTAGCTTCACTCACTAGGATTTCTCTTCTACCGGGCTTCACTCACCAGGACTTTCACCTAACTTCACTCACTAGGATTTCCTTCTGCCTGGCTTCACTCACCAGGACTTTCACCTAGCTTCACTCACTAAGATTTCTCTTCTGCCTGGCTTCACTCACTAGGACTTTCACCTATCTTCACTCACTAGGATTTCCTTCTGCCTGGCTTCACTCACCAGGATTTTCACCTAGCTTCACTCACTAGGATTTTCAGTCAAGTATCCAGTCAACCTTGACCTACTTGACTCTCCTTCACAATCTCCCCACATAAACAATTACACCTGCAATGTTCATATGTTGTCTACAAGTATTGTCAAACATCGAAACCAAATCATCAAGACTCGAGCTTGACTCACTTCAAGCCCAGTCAAACAGGTCAACCTTGACCTAGGGAATATTGCACCAACAATCTCCCCCTTTATGATGTTTGATAATACCACATGTTAAGTTAGGAAATTAGGCTAATCCCATAGCCTCAACTTCCTTCATGCCAATATCTGAATGATGGTTCCCTCCATTGTTCTCCTTTTCTAGAGGGCAAACTCCCCCTTTAGGTACTGAAGGCCTAACTTAACCATGCATTCTCCCCCTATTGACACACATCATAAACATGCCCCCATCTTTGGGAACACATCAACCACAACCTCTCCCCCTGAAGCGTTGCTTATCGTTGTTCACAACTTCACTCGTTGTGATCAACACGATAATAAAGATCTCATACCCTTCATTATCATCAATGCTCACCCTTGAGCATTAACCACTTGAACAACCCAAATGAAGGTCCCATACCCTTCATTTTTATCAAATGCTCATCCATGAGCAAACTCCACTTAAACAATGAGGATATTCACTCCCCATTAATTTCAATGCCCAACCTTGAGCATTTTCTCTAAAAGAAGATTAACCACCTCCTAAGGTGTATGAAAAAAAAATTTCATGTCCTTAAAGAGTAACTCCCCCTAAAGACATGGTCGTACCTTCTATCATTGCACCAACAATGAATTGAAATCCCTAAACCTTTAGGAAATCCAAATTTAGACGTTTTGAGGTTCAAACATTCAATATTGAAACCAAACCTCAACCTAAACTTCAATTTAGTCTTCCCCAACCAATCCATCTTTGTTTTCAACATGAAAACACTCTTTTTATGTATACAAATGTATTTTGATGGGTTTGGAATGGTTACCTCCACTAAACCTGGTTTGGAATGCTGAAATCAGGCTTTCCCAGCCAAAATCAGCTTTCTCAATCGATTGGAGTTGGGTCCCAATCGATTGAACAGCTTTAAATCGATCCACTGATCGATTCAGCCAGTCTGGATCGATTGACTGATCGATCCAGCGAGCTTCTGCTCGCGAGAATAACCTTCTCAATCGATCGGCCGATCGATTGAGACACTCCAATCGATCGGGTGATCAATTGGAGTTCTGATAATTGCTGAAATTCCATTTCAGTCAACTTCAGAAACCCCTAGAAAAATCTACAAAAATTCAAAAATTGTGAAAATTTGTGTAGACATTATTTAGGGCATATATTATCATGGAAAAATAATTTTATAATAAAATACTTCATATTTTCCAAGATTGACACAAACTAGAGAACTTACAAAAACTTTAGTGTTTTCTTCTAGTTTGTGCTCAACTATTCAATGATGATTAATATCAAAAGATAATCTTCATCAAGGTTTGCCAAAAGCATTTTTAAATGATTTTCAAAATTAATATCCCACCATGTTCCTTGGGCTTAATGTACATGACATGTACATTAGCTTTCCCAATGATGGGAAAACACATACCTATGTGTTTTGATGAACTTAGAACTCAAAAGAATACACTAAATCAACATCTTGAGTTTTGTTCATCATCCTGACATCTCACTTGTATCTAATGTGCACTAAACCACATACAAGTCATCTTATGGGTCTTTGTGAGATGTAAAGTTTGGTTTTGCCCTAATCTAGGGATCATGCATATCTATCTAGGCATTTTTGAATACTAAACATCCATCAAGGATGTTACTTGTTAATTAATACCATTAGTCCTTAATAAACAAGGAATTCAAATGATGCATGATGATGTTATGACATACATCAAAAAGAAATATTTTTCAAAAGAAAATTTCTTATAACTATATGAAGTATGGATGACATGACATGGTATTTTTGTGTTTTTCATAATAAGGCATGAGTGCAAACACAAATAAATAAATATGATGTCATGGCATTTGATGGGCAAACAAAGCATGGCAAGTTAGCATAGATAAAATACCTAGATTACCTTCCTAAGTATTCTTAACCCCATAGCTAATTTTAAATCTAACCTAGATTGCCCAAAGTGCTTCAAGACAATGCCAAAGTCTAAATTGGCATTTCTAATTCTCTTGATTAATTTATGCCAATTGAAATTAATCATATTCCTCAAGTGTTGGCATATTTCATTTTTCCACAAGAGTAGCACTTTAAATTAAGGCCCGGATTGCCTTTTATCTCTTAAGAACATATCAAACTCCCAACTTGGTAGTTCTTATGATTTTCCTAAATTGTGCCAATTACGATTAAAATCACTATTTCCAAAATTTGGCACATTTTACTCTTCCAAGGAGTAAATGATATATCTATTTTATTTTCAAAGGTGAATAATAACCTTGAAAATGCTCCTTGAGTGTCAACTTCAACATGATTAGGTTAACTACCCTTTCACTTAGAGTTGACACTCTCTAACCCATCTATGGAGTAGAGAAGATGCTTCTAGGAATCCAAAACCTATTGGTGCTCCTTGGATGCTCTAGATACTCGCTAGGGATAACCTCCCTAGATACCTTCCTAGTGACCTTATTTGGCTTCTTAGAAGCCTTTGTCACATTTTCTAGGTCAACCCTAGGAATTGCTTCCCTTGTGACCTTCTTTATGACTTTCTTGGACTTCTTAGAAGTCTTAGTCACATTTGTTGCAAAAATACTCTTAGGGATGACCTCCCTAGTATTCTTTACTTGACCACTAGACCTAGGGTTTGTTCCATAACTATATGAAACTCTATGATAAGTAGGTACATCCTTTTTGGTTTTAGGTTTGTATCCCAAACCTCTATGACCCTTGGATGACCCTTGTTGTCCTAAACCTAGATTTTGACTCTTGGACCCTTGTGTCATATTTGTTATTTTTCGAAGAGTCCTCTCTAATTTGTCAAGTATTGACCTCAAGACTTGATTTTCCTTCCATAATTCTTCACCCTTAGGTTTTTCACTAAAACCTTGATTTTTCTTCTTCTTAGGCAAATACCTAGAATCCTTAGGGTTCTTGCCTAAATTCCTATCTACCTTTCTAGGCCTAGGTTGAGAGGTTTTAGCATGATAAGCTACATGATTTTCCTTAATCTTATCATGCCTTCTATTTTCATGGTAAATAGCATTAAAATGATATAGATTAGAACTATCATGCTTTTTACCATTATTAAAGGGGGTAGGTTCAATGAACGATACCTTCCTTTTTACCTTGGAGGCTCCCCCTTGAATTTTGCTTCCTCCTTGAGCCTTGACCACCTTCTTCCCCTTAGGGCATTGACTTCGGTAATGCCTTTTTGATTGCAAGAGAAGCACACAATGTGCTCCTTGCTCTTCTTTGTTCTGGGAGTGGTCTCCTTAGGCTTATCCTTACCCTTTTGTGCCACTTGGCCCTTCTTCTTGACCAATTTAGGGCATTTACTCTTGTAATGCCCATGTTCCCTACATTCAAAGCATATGATATGATTTTTATTATTAAATGAACTATTTATACCTTCTTGTGTAGGGGTGGCTTCTTCTCCTTTGGATCCGGATGCGGAGGCTTCCTCTTGATCCGATGATGATTCTCCTCCAATAGATATGTCTTGATTCGTGGAGGTGGAAGCTTCTTCATCCTCTTCTCTTCTTGACCCGGATGTGGAGACTTCTCCTTCTACTTGATCCGGTGTCACCAAAAGTTGCTCCCCCTCAATCCTAGAGGTGGAGATTTCTTCATCTTGTACATGGAACAAGGAGTATGCTCCTTCCTTGCCCTCTTCATTGCAACCCTTTGAAGATGAAGCTTCTTCTTGGACTTCTTTTTCGGAAGTTGAGCATCTCTCAACTTCGGAGTCCTCCTCTTGGTCTTGATCCAATGAGTCGCCCTCTTTGGATTCCTCTTGATTCGGTACAGTGGAGGGGATCTCATGGATTGATGTCAATTTGCTCCAAAGCTCCTTGGCATCCTTGAACTCTCCAATTTTTCCAAGAATGTGGCTAGGCAATAGATTGACCAAGAGCTTGGTCACTTTATCATTGGCCTCACATCTTTGGATTTGCTCTTGGCTCCAATTGCTTTTCTTGAGGACTTTGCCCTTTGAATTTCTTGGAGCCTCGAAGCCTTCCATTAGAGCAAACCATTGCTCTATCTCCACCATTAAGAAGTTTTCGATCCTTGATTTCCAAAGATCGAAGCTAGTAGATGTGTACGGTGGAGCCACCCTTGTGTCAAATCCAAGTCCATCTTGGAATTGCATCTTGAAGTTGAGCTTCTTGAATTCTTTGACTTTGATGAATTTGCTCCAACTTCTTCACCCTCTAGCTTTGCTTGTTTTGTTTCCCCATCCGGCGATGATTCTGGTGAAGAGCGGCCTCGCTCTGATACCACTTGTTGGGACCGAAAAGTAGCTAGAGGGGGGGTGAATAGCTCGTCGTGTGATTCGTGGTTGGCGTTGCTTGTTTCTTCAAAGATGTGCAGCGGAAATGTACAAGAAACAAAATACAACGCTAACAAATGGATTTTACTTGGTATCCACCTCACAAGAGGTGACTAATCCAAGGATCCACATACTCACGCACCCTCCACTATGAAACACACTCCTCTACAGTAACTACCGAAGGCCGAGAAGCCTTTACAAACTCTCAATACAAGAAGAAAGGAAAGGATATGAAATACAAGCAAAAGCTTACAATAAACCCTAACTCAAACTTCTCTTCTTGCTTTTGATCCACCTCTTGACTTGGAAGAACCTCCAAGAATCTTCAAGAACTGGCGATCTGAACTTGAGAGAGAGTTGTGGAGTCGCTGGTGAAGATCGGAGATGAATCATGTAAGCACTACTGAAGGAAACGCTCGCCTGCAGCTAAATACGACGCCAACGGTCGGATCCCGATCGATTGGATTGCTCCCAATCGATCGGGGAGGCTTCGGATCGATCAACCGATCGATCCAGAGTGCCTCTGTGCTCTCTGGAATAGTCCGGATCGATCGGCTGATCGATCCAGGGCTTATCGCGCACAAACAGCAGCTCCCAATCGATCCACTGATCAATTGGGACCTCTGGATCGATCCACGGATCGATCCAAAGGGGTTCTGTTCGTGGGGACTCACCCGATCGATCAGCCGATCGATTGGATCATATCCAATCGATCGGCTGATCGATCCAGATCTGCTGGATCGATCGGCTGATCGATCCAGATCTGCTGGATCGATCGACTGATCGATCCAGATCTGCTAGATCAATCGGCTGATCAATCCAGATCTTGGTTTTTGCCCAAAAGAAAGTCTAAAGCCCCCTAAACCAACATCCGGTCAACCATGACTTGTTGGTACATAAAACCTAGCATCCGGTCACCCTTGACCAGCTAGGACTCTCTCACCAAGTGTCTGGTTAATCCCTTGACCCACTTGGACTTTTCTCCTCTTGCCAAGTATCCGGTCAATCCCTTTGACCTACTTGGACTTTCACTAGATGTCAGGTCAACCTTGATCCATCTGGATTTCCCCGTGCCTGGCTTCACTCACCAGGACTTCCCTTCTACCTAGCTTCACTCACTAGGATTTCTCTTCTGCCTGGCTTCACTCACCAGGACTTTCACCTAACTTCACTCACTAGGATTTCCTTCTGCCTGGCTTCACTCACCAGGACTTTAACCTAGATTCACTCACTAGTATTTCTCTTCTGCCTGGCTTCACTCACCAGGACTTTCACCTAGCTTCACTCACTAGGATTTCCTTCTGCCTGGCTTCACTCACCAGGACTTTCACCTAGCTTCACTCACTAGGATTTTCAGTCAAGTATCCAGTCAACCTTAACCTACTTGACTCTCCTTCACAATCTCCCCACATAAACAATTGCACCTGCAATGTTCATGTGTTGTCTACAAGTATTGTCAAATATCGAAACCAAATCATCAAGACTAGAGCTTGACTCACTTCAAGCCCAGTCAAACAGGTCAACCTTGACCTAGGGAATATTGCACCAACAATCTCCCCCTTTTTGATGTTTGACAATACCACATGTTAAGTTAGGAAATTAGGCTAATCCCATAGCCTCAACTCCCTTCATGCCAATATATAAATGATGGTTCCCTCCATTGTTCTCCTTTTCTAGAGGGCAAACTCCCCCTTTAGGTACTGAAGGCCTAACTTAACCATGCATTCTCCCCCTATTGACACACATCATAAACATGCCCCCATCTTTGGGCACACATCAACCACAACCTCTCCCCCTGAAGAGTTGCTTATCGTTGTTCACAACTTCACTAGTTGTGATCAACACGATAATAAAGATCTCATACCCTTCATTATCATCAATGCTCACCCTTGAGCATTAACCACTTGAACAACCCAAATGAAGGTCTCATACCCTTCATTTTTATCAAATGCTCATCCATGAGCAAACTCCACTTAAACAATGAGGATATCCACTCCCCATTAATTTCAATGCCCAACCTTGAGCATTTTCTCTAAAAGAAGATTAACCACCTCCCAAGGTGTATGAAAATTTTTTTTGATGTTTTTAAAGAGTAACTCCCCCTAAAGACATGGTCGTACCTTCTATCATTGCACCAACAATGAATTGAAATCCCTAAACCTTTAGGAAATCCAAATTTAGACGTTTTGAGGTTCAAACATTCAATATTGAAACCAAACCTCAACCTAAACTTCAATTTAGTCTTCCCCAACCAATCCATCTTTGTTTTCAACATGAAAACACCCTTTTTATGTATACAAATGTATTTTGATGGGTTTGGAATGGTTACCTCCACTAAACCTGATTTGGAATGCTGAAATCAGGCTTTCCCAGCCAAAATCAGCTTCCTCAATCGATTGGAGTTGGGTCCCAATCGATTGAACTGCTTTGAATCGATCCACTGATCGATTCAGCCAGTCTAGATCGATCGACTGATCGATCCAGCGAGCTTCTGTTCGCGAGAATAGCTTTCTCAATCGATCGGCCGATCGATTGAGACACTCCAATCGATAGGGTGATCGATTGGAGTTCTGATAGTTGCTGAAATTCCATTTCAGTCAACTTCAGAAACCCCTAGAAAAATCTACAAAAATCTAAAAATTGTGAAAATTTGTGTAGACATTATTTAGGGCATATATTATCATGGAAAAATAATTTTATAAGAAAATACTTCATATTTTCCAAGATTTACACAAACTAGAGAACTTACAAAAACTTTAGTATTTTCTTCTAGTTTGTGCTCAACTATTCAATGATGATTACTATCAAAAGATAATCTTCATCAAGGTTTGCCAAAAGCATTTTAAAATGATTTTCAAAACTAATATCCCACCATGTTCCTTGGGCTTAATGTACATGACTTGTACATTAGCTTTCCCAATGATGGGAAAACACATACCTATGTGTTTTGATGAACTTAGAACTCAAAAGAATACACTAAATCAACATCTTGAATTTTGTTCATCATCCTGACATCTCACTTGTATCTAATGTGCACTAAACCACATACAAGTCATCTTATGGGTCTTTGTGAGATGTAAAGTTTGGTTTTGCCCTAATCTAGGGATCATGCATATCTATCTAGGTATTTTTGAATATTAAACATCCATCAAGGATGTTACTTGTTAATTAATACCATTAGTCCTTAATAAACAAGGAATTCAAATGATGCATGATGATGTTATGACATACATCAAAAAGAAATATTTTTTAAAAGAAAATTTCTTATAACTATATGAAGTATGGATGACATGACATGGTATTTTTGTGTTTTTCATAATAAGGCATGAGTGCAAACACAAATAAATAAATATGATGTCATGGCATTTGATGGGCAAACAAAGCATGGCAAGTTAGCATAGATAAAATACCTAGATTACCTTCCTAAGTATTCTTAACCCCATAGCTAATTTTAAATCTAACCTAGATTGCCCAAAGTGCTTCAAGACAATGCCAAAGTCTAAATTGGCATTTCTAATTCTCTTGATTAATTTATTCCAATTGAAATTAATCATATTCCTCAAGTGTTGGCATATTTCATTTTTCCACAAGAGTAGCACTTTAAATTAAGGCCCGGATTGCCTTTTATCTCTTAAGAACATACCAAACTCCCAACTTGGTAGTTCTTATGATTTTCCTAAATTGTGCCAATTACGATTAAAATCACTATTTCCAAAATTTGGCACATTTTACTCTTCCAAGGAGTAAATGATATATCTATTTTATTTTCAAAGGTGAATAATAACCTTGAAAATGCTCCTTGAGTGTCAACTTCAACATGATTAGGTTAACTACCCTTTCACTTAGAGTTGACACTCTCTAACCCATCTATGGAGTAGAGAAGATGCTCCTAGGAACCCAAAATCTATTGGTGCTCCTTGGATGCTCTAGGTACTCACTAGGGATAACCTCCCTAGATACCTTCCTAGTGACCTTGTTTGGCTTCTTAGAAGCCTTTGTCACATTTTCTAGGTCAACCCTAGGAATTGCTTCCCTTGTGACCTTCTTTATGACTTTCTTGGACTTCTTAGAAGTCTTAGTCACATTTGTTACAAAAATACTCTTAGGGATGACCTCCCTAGTATTCTTTACTTGACCACTAGACCTAGGGTTTGTTCCATAACTATATGGAACTCTATGATAAGTAGGTACATCCTTTTTGGTTTTAGGTTTGTATCCCAAACCTCTATGACCCTTGGATGACCGTTGTTGTTCTAAACCTAGATTTTGACTCTTTGATCCTTGTGTCATATTTGTTATTTTTTGAAGAGTCCTCTCTAATTTGTCAAGTCTTGACCTCAAGACTTGATTTTCCTTACATAATTCTTCACCCTTAGGTTTTTCACTAAAACCTTGATTTTTCTTCTTCTTAGGCAAATACCTAGAATCCTTAGGGTTCTTGCCTAAATTCCTATCTACCTTTCTAGGCCTAGGTTGAGAGGTTTTAGCATGATAAGCTACATGATTTTCCTTAATCTTATCATGCCTTCTATTTTCATAGTAAATAGCATTAAAATGATATAGATTAGAACTATCATGCTTTTTACCATTATTAAAGGGGGTAAGCATGCTGACCATGACAAGAATAGGGGCGTCCTGCAATACCCTGTCATGAAAATGAAGAAATACCAGTTAAAACTAACATATACCCAAAGGTCAAAGGCATATATCGCCACAAGATTAAGCCAAAACCTGTAAATTGTTAAATAATGATCTATTGATTATAGTAATGCTTGTATTAAGGTACAACCTGCAGGTCAATGAGAAATTTCTAATATATTCAAGGCATAAAAATACCCAATATAATAATGCAGCATGACATTATGGTAAATTAGTATAATCCTTCAGGAATGGCTTATCTACTTACTTTTGTTGTACCGATAAAATTAATATATAGGTATATTGGCTTCTTAGCATCCTCATATTGAAGATATAGGAACTCTGCCATCATTAACTCTGTCACTACGGGAACAAGACACATGCTCAAATAAACAATTCGATTTTTATACAAGTAAGAAGCTAGATCGGGAGGCGGTTGCTCCCATGTTGTTCCTCTCAAGAAAGGAATGACCTGTTAAAAAGTGAAATCAAGAGTAAAACATTATGAATGATTCATAACAAATAAAATCAACCAATGCTGCTAATGACGATAGACGTTTTTTCCCATGAAATGACAAAGAGCTACAATAACTATTATATTTCCACCGACTCTCAAAAAGAAATTAATGTCTCAAACAATCAACTAACGTATCTACTAAAATCTCATGTCCGTGTACCAGATAAATATTAAATTGATCGTTTTGAAGTAGAAAAGAAAAGAAATCGAAAAAAAAAAAGACGATTTTGAACTTGACTCTCATAGTAACCAGAGAAGGTCTCTACGATCTGGGGGAAAAGTTTACAAAGACCACAGAAGCAAAGACAACTTTTTTCTGTTGTTGTTATGTTACCATGGTAACGACTCCCCTCATAGGCCAATGAACGTGGGATAGAGTAGGCAGCTTCAGGGAGGGAACCCTTGTTCCGTTGAAATCGCTATGGACGCTCCTGACGCCGAGGAAAGGAGTAGCGACGACGCTGCAACTCAGGGAAGAAGGTCTCAAGGGAGCGGAAGAAAAGGTCGTCGAAGCTGCGATGTGTAGAGAGGCGCCGCAGGAGGTTAGATCTAGGGTTCAAACCCCTCTTAACCGGAGATCCACCAATGCGGGGTCGGCGACTCTAGGAGAAGAGAAATCTCTGGATGGACTCCAGTGATCATTGGAGAAGAGCCTTAGCCGGCGGTGGACGCTTGGTGCTAGCGCGATCGATTTCCTCATGGCTCCGGCGTTGGGGAAGAGTTAGGGCTCGGCGACGGCAGCTATGGCGTTGATCGGAGCACGGTACGACTCAATGAGGCTTCAGCCGGCGTCGAGTAACTCTTGGCTGGTGGTTATGTATGCGAGGAGAAGAAGTATCGCGGCGTCGATAGGCGGCGAGGATCAGCGTCGGGTTGGGAAGGAGGGGAAAGGGGAATCGGCAGTGGTGACCTAGCCTCACGCAAACAAAAAAAACTCTTTGTTCGTGAGTTTTTTTTCGTGAAGTTAAAAAAACTATTATTTTTTTGGGATTCAACAACATTCAATAGACAATAGTTTAATAAAACTGTTGTATACTATCATGTAAGCAACGCTAAAAGACAACAGTTTTTTAAAATCGTTGTCTTTGACATACATTAGACAACAGTTTTTTAAAAATCGTTGTCTTTGACATACATTAGACAACAATTTTTTAAAAACTATTATCATTTTAAAAAAAATATGGTGAACAACAACGATTTTCAATAAAACCGTTGTTAAATGGCAAAAAGACAATAGTTTCTCGAAAAACTGTTGTCTATTAGGTGTGGTTAAATCTAAAATTTCTTATAGTGCCCCCTCTTCTCTTCTTCTTCCTCTTTTGTTCTCCTGCTCTTCTTGCTCTTCCTTTCCAAGTCAGCCAACACCATTGCATATGATTTATATGTTGAAACCTGCTACTCTGTTGCTTTATCTTTATGAGAAAATTTAGTTAAACTCTTAACATTTTAGACTGGTTTATTTTAAAAATGTTAGCTATATGGGAGCTCAGTCTCAATGGAGGTGAGGGAATTAACTTTGGCATATATGCTCTCACCAGGTATGAAGGTGTGCATATAACTACCAGGGAGATAAAATGCATTACTAGAGACGCAAAATAGAAACACGGCCAGTAAAGCCAATGTAGACAATGAGGATAATTTCTTGGAGAATGAAAAAGGCCCCATTTGGAACTGTTTCTTCTATGCTCTTTCTTCTTACAACTCAGGCCTAAGATCCAACACCAACTTCCTTCACAATTCACAAGATGACTGAAGAAGTCAGAGTCAAAAACAAAGCAACGTGTCATTCAACCCTTAGAATCCATTTTTCTCCCTTCAACAGAGAAATCTTCTAGATAATAAACGCAACAAAAGCTACTTCAGAAACAAATGAAAATCAATGCCCAAACAATCGAATCTAGAAAGTTAAAAAAAAAACTCTAATTTTAAGTTTTTTCAACATCATAACCAAGTAATAATTTAATAAACACCAACACGAAATAAGTAGTAAACCTTAAATGGAAAAAGCAAGTTCTTCCTTCCGCATGTGAAAACAATAGGTCACAACCTGCAAAGCTAATACAAGATGGATCTGAGGAGAAATTAAACTAAATGCAGCAGAGAAATCGTACAGATCTAGAAGTAGAAAAGAGAAATTACCAGACGGAACAACAAGATCGGAAAGGCAGCTCGATCTGAGGCACCGTTGGACCAACAAGATAATGGAAAAAAAACTCAAACACAGTAACTTTAAGCAAGAATCTGAAGATAAAAATAGCAGATCCAGAATCGTAGGTCCTTGGATCTCGACGGAAAACGCAAGAGAAGTACATTGCGGCGAAGAAATCGCTTAGATCCCGAGTCGAGGAAGGAAGTTTATCTCATCGATAGGAAGATCCGACAATGACTGGATCTCGGGAACTCTCAGAATTGTCTCCGCACAGAGCTTGGAGAGGAGAAGAGGGAGGTGAGGCTGAGTGAAGAGTGAAGTGTTGGAGGGAAGAGTGAAGTGTATACAGTGGACGACGCTCTAGGTTTAGGTTTGGAGGGAAGAGTAAAGTGTTACAAATTTTGGCTAAGTATTGGTGGAAAAATTAAATTATTTTATTTTGGTTCATTAACACTGGGTTTTAAAAATCACTGTTAAAATCGGTGTCTATTAACGAAAAAAGGCGCTCATAGACATCGCCTAAAAAACCGATGTCTATGAGCGAAAATCTGCGCTCATAGACACCGATTTTTGGAAAAACTGGTGTAAAATACTCAAAGACATCGATTTTTACTTAAAATTGATGTTGTTCCACCGATGTCTATGAGGGTTTTTCTTGTAGTGGAGGGGGTGCGATCCGAGTCCCTCTCTGTCGACCTTTATGACTCAGGCCCGACCGAGAGTGACAAGTCTGTTTACGTGGGCTAGCTTGAGAAAACCCGACCGGTAGAGCCAAGTCGGGCTTCGCCCTGTTCATGTGTCCTGCCGCAGATCTAGTTTCCTGACCGTTAGACCCTGCCCTGGCCTTATACGCCGGATGGCCCCGATGGTCCTACTACAAGTATTAACCGTCACGCCCCCTTGATTTCTGACTGCTACGCCCCCTTGACTTCTGGCTGCTACACCCCCTTGACTTTTAACTGCCACGTTACTTTGACTTTTGACTGTCACGCCCCCTTGACTTTTGACTGTCACGCCCCCTTGACTTTTGACTGTCACGTCCCATTGACTTCTAACTGTCATGTCTCCTTGACTTCTGATGATCGAACCCTACCATTACACACCGTATCATTAGTCTTCCTACAATTGATAATACTAATCTATAAAAAGGAAAAAAAACAACTAAAATGCCGCAGAAGAAAATATATATGCCTCAATCGATCATAGTGAAAAGTTTCATTCTTGGTAGAATTTTAAATGTTGTTAGTGCTTTGGACTTTTTCTTAAATGCTTGCAATTGTCGGAACAATGTCGAAAGTTTTGGAGTTGCGAGAATAGTGATTTACACCAAATTAAAACGCAACACTTCAATTTTATGGATGTTTCGCCCTAAGTGCTGATACAAAAAAAAGAGCATACATGAGTTTCACTCGATAGTCGCAATCGAAGATGGCTAGGAGGAAGGTCGTGTTTCGTTGATTAAGACTTCGATGGTCGGAAGAGGAGGGTTGTTTGCCTTCCTTAAGATGTTGCACTGTGTTGCAAACCGTTAAAAACACGTTAATATTAGAACTTACGTTTTGTTTAGGTTTAGATTTAGATTTGACAAAAAAAAAATTATACTATTATCGATCATCGGTGTTGGTTCAGATACTTACTGTGAAGAGAAATCAAACATGCTTCGATTTTTTTTTTTTTTTTGGGTTCCGATGCACACGACACCTACGTGAAAAAAAGGATCATGGAAATGAGTATTTGACAAAACTTAGCTGGGCGGTGCGATTAAAACGTGTTTTAAATTTAATATTTTTTATGGGAACGTAACTACGTGGCATTAATTATTAGCTTTGCCGAAAACAAAGTTGCACGTAACAACAACGCCGTGATATATGAATAATATAATGCGATAATGGAGGGGCGGCGCTGTACGCCATTGCGCGCCCAAAACGTGTCCCCCTAAATTTCCCATCCACGATGCGACCGCCAGCGCCACCTTGGCGCCCCATGATGCCACGTGTGCTGTACACCACAACCATAGTGTATCTGGCCGCCCTGTTTTAGACCGGCGACACGCGTTGCACCTTCCCGATTCCCTGATCCCCTATATAAACCCAGCGGGAAGCCTCCTTGCTAGCTAGCTATTCTCTTCTCGTTCTTGATTGCTGCGATCCTTCGTAACGCCCCTTAGACATTAATAGACATTCGATAAGAGAGATGGAGGGTACTGTTGCATTGGAGAGGAAGTCGTCCATCGAGCTCGAGCCTCGGACGCTCTCGTTCGGGGAGTTCCAGCTCGCCAGGGTACGTACCCAGCTAATCTACTACCTTTCTGTTCATATGCATATCCCTGAGCTTTTCCTGTCTTCTTTCTTAATGCTTATACAAAGAGATATGATGTCTCAGGATTCGGCACTTTATATATTTAAGAATAATTCGTTGGAAGAGGCAATAAAGATCTTCACAGAGGTGACTATGCTTGCTGCATGATGATGTCTCCTGACCTGATTTTGGTAGATGATTGATCTGTTTAATCTTTGATATATATCAGGGTCTGCAATCAGTGCCGAAAGTTGGTGATGACGGCCGTCTCCATGGTATTGATGACGTCGATAGCGTTGAGGAGGAAAGCGAAGAAGATGATTATTGCTTTCGGCGTTGGATGGGCCATGGCCAGCTGCTTGGGAGAGAGATAGCTACTGCTCCCTTCTAATTAATTGTGCACGCAATTTTTTTTTTTTTTTTTTTTTGTCATTTCTTTTTTTTTTTTTATTTCTTCTTAGGTCTTTCATTTGTACGCTTAGTAAATTTTGACCGACATGATCAATCGAGAAGGATCTATTTAATCAACATCAATAGATCAAGCATGCTGCTAAAATGGATGAGTCATATATACAAATTAGTTAAGACAGAAGATCAACTAGACATGTGAGATATGCTATTCTAGTTGGTGGGTACTTGTGGGTCAAGTGCATTAGGTGGGTCATGCCCACCAAACGAACCAAATATACATGAATTAAATATATCAAGCTAGTTAAGTAGATCTTGAGTATCATGTATTCGATTGAGCAATTATATTATAAAAATTAAATTTTTATGGTATTTATTTTTTTCACGTTGTAGGTTAAGTTTTTAAAATTCTTTGAATTAAATTTAATTAATTAATTTTTTATATATTCTATCATATAGTTTTAATATCCTATCCATCTATTGAACATTTAAAATTTTATTTATTTAATACTATAATCAATCCCTAAATTCTAAAGATAAAAGCGATTTTGATATAATTGGAAGTTTAAAAAAAATAAACAAAAACAATTCACTGATTCAAAATTTTATTTATTTTTTATTTAATATTATAATTAACTCCTAAACTCTAAAAGTAAAAGTTTATTGATAACCAGAAGTTTAAAAAAATAAACAAAAAAAATCAATGTTTCATTGATTCACTGTGCGACCTAGGCTAATATCTAGCATCCATTATATACTAGTCATCATCATGTACATATGTAATATAATATATAAATATGTGTAAATTAATGTCTCATATTATAAATTAGACTTGGTAAGAGTGCGTCATACTTATATAGTAATGCAATACAAAGGCTGCACTCGAGAGCCCCAACAACAAATTATTGTAACAGACTCTCTTTTATAAAAAAAAATAATTTAATTTTTTATATAAAATATTAAGTTGATACGAATAGATATTACACTTGATCTTAGCCAAAAGGTTAAGAAAGATATGCTTTCTAACGTCGTTGACTCAAGGTATTTATAAAAACTTTTTCATTTACGGTGTTGTCAATCGTACAATATGAGACTAAAGAAAATCATAACACTACATATTTTTTTATATAAAAATTAAATAGAAAAATTATTAATAATTAAGACTTAAAATTATTTTCATTGTGAAAAGATAAAAAAATATTAACATTATATATATATATATATATATATATATATATATATATATATATATATTATATTATATTTTCATATGTTTTTTATCATCTGTATAAATAAATTTATTAATTATGCTAATTATCAATAAGAAGGTAATTATTTTCTCTCTATTTTTTTCTATTTCAATATGATATGCCTTAATTTTTTTTACTCTTATTACCCTTTTTTTAAAAAATATTTTTTCCTTCCAGTATTTCTCTTCGGCCTTCGAATCTCCTCCTTTCTTCTTATTCTCCTTATTCTCCTTTGCTTCTTTCCTTCCAACGTCAAATCTCTGCAATCATATTTCTTCATCCAAACCTTCCAACGTCAAATCTCTGCAATCAGATTCTTCGTCCTGACTTTCTTCTTGCTAAATCCTAGAGTAACAGCAACAATCTCTATTTTATTCTCTTCTCCAAGCCACAAAATCAACCATCTTTCAACATGCATCTGTTTCTTCTTCTTTTTTATATGACGGATATAGGAGCCTAAACGTGATAAGGTCGGATCAACAATCAAGAAGGACGGTCAAAAGTTAAGCCAAGTGGAAGGAGGCGAATATATCAGATTAGAGCATATATGTAGTCAGCACCCAACTCCATCAACTCAGCGAAGGATCTCAACTCCTACTCAGCTCAGGTATCCAACTCCATTAGCTCAGCGAAGAAGCCTGACTCCTACTCGGCTCAAGTATCCGACTCTTATCAGCTCAGTGCGACTCCTACTTAGCTTAGGAGCCAGACTCCTACTTGGTTCAGGTATCCAACTTACAAGGTCAAGACTCGCATCCTACATGGCAGATTACGCGGTGGCCTTTGGCAGATGGGGGCAACGTAACCATTACCCCCTGAAAAATGTGGGTAACATAGTCGTTCATCTCGGAAGACGAGTGCAATGTAAGTGCCCATCTCGAAATATATGGAGAACGCAAGGATAGGGCTATGGATATGTAAATAGTTGCCCGCTCCCGCGAGCAAAGGTATACACACATATCCTTCGAAACTTCTCCTATTATTGCTATTCCTTGCTTTCCTTAGTCTCTGTACTAACTTAAGCAATGGAGTAGTCACGCTATTTGCCCCCTCTACGCCCATTTTAATCCCTTTGTTAAGTGTATTCAGAATCTTTGTGCATCCCCTCATCGTCGTGTCATCTATGATCTTCTCTGTGACAGTTGCTCTTTGTTATCTTATCAGACTATGTTATCAGATAGGAATAAATTGGCATCATCTGTAGCAATCTCTCCTGAACTAAGATGTTATGATGGTGGAACAAGAGAGAACTGTTGAGAGTCCTAGTTACGCAGGTGACATGGCTTAGGGGGATACTATCAATTAGGCCATGCAGCGGGTTCTTCAAAGACTCCGACCAGTGAACCTGACACTTGAAGAAGTACTTTCAGGATGGTGGTGCCTCCTATTCCTTGCCATGCATTGGTGGGTCCAATGAGTCCTTCCCCTACTGCGTTTATGGCTCCACCGACTAGCTAGAAGTCGAACCCGAGGAGCATCCACTTGAATCGAAGGAAGGAGAGACACCCATGCGGAATCTGAATAAGGTAAAGTGGCCTCGCCCACTGAAGAAAAGGATGTGAATAGTATACCTCTTGCAAAAATTGAACTAGAAGATGAACTGCCATGTAACTTTCGGACGCTCAGCTTGGAGAATAAACTGGGGCAGCCGATCCCGAGGATCATTTAGGGTAGTTCAAGAACACTCCTTTGTTGCATCATTATGTAGATGATGTCAAGTGTAGAGTCTTCCTAACAACTTTGTCTAACTCTACCCAACAATGGTTTAATCAATTGCCACCCTCTTCTATCCGAGCCTTTGCCAACTTCAAGACTGCGTTCCTACACAACTTCACCAACAGTAAGCGGTATTACAAGATGACCCTCAACCTATTTGTCCTAAAACAGACAACCAAGGAAACTCTATGAGAGTACATACAACGACTAAAAAAGGTCACCTTGTGTAGGAGGATCGGTAACTGACTTTAAGGGGGGTTGGATAGCTAGGTCACCCCCAAATTGATTTCTTCTCTACAAAAGGTTAGTGCGTAGTGGAAATACAAAAACTAAGACAATGAAAAATCAAACAAGAATACAAACGCTAACACGCTCGATGTAACGTGGTTCGGAGATTGCTTGCTCCTACTCCACGACGTGTCCTTGAGGTGGATGAGCCCTTGATCCTTCGGTGGATCAGTCCCCGGCAATCTCCGGTTAGAGCATCTCCTTCTCGGTGGAGCAAACCTCTCACAAGAATCTCTTCCTCTTTACAAGATGAAACTTAAGATTGGAGGAAGAGAATATTTGGAAGCTTTTGGGCAAGACTAAGAGAGTTTACAATCAGTACCAGTAACATTCTCTAATGCCCTAAACTTCTTATAAATAAGAGGAGAGAGTTGATCAAGATATCAACTCAAACCCCGAGACCAGTCGACTGGTCCAAGCACCAGTCGACTGGTGTGCTGTTGGACCCAGCCACCGACTCTTTGCAGAAAGCCAATTTCTGCGAACGGCTATGTATCAATCGACTGATCCCATGACAAGTTGACTGGTCCCCATAGTCGACACGCACAGAATCATTTTGTGCATTCTGTGAAATAGGATCAGTTGGCTGGTCCAATTACCATTCGACTGGTCTCAGTACATTCTCGCACACTCATCCTCGAAGTAGCCTTTGAAGTCCTCTTCCTCGGCCTTCGTCCCTCAGATGCAGCCGAGCCCGCGGCTCCTCTCCGTGCCATCCTTCACGTTGCCTTGAAGTCCACTTCCTTTGGCTCCACTCCATTGCTCGTCGTCCGGCGGTCCCTCGGATGTTTTCCACACCATCATTCACCGACTCAAGGATCCGAGCCCTTGGATGAGCTTTCCATACTTGACTGTACCAAGTTCCTCATGTGTTTCCCAAGTCCTACACGACTTAAACACATATGAAAGTCTAACTTAAACTCTTTAACACACACATCAAAACCTAGGTCGATTGCACCAACATCTTGGATGTGCCCTTGGCCACCTCTAAGGTGCTCATCAACACCTTCTCGCAAGGCCTACAGTAAGTGATGAGAATATTGAGATCCAACTTAACATTTCTGTATGTATTATCTTGTATAACTTGATTATTTCATCTTTAATATCTAGATTGATACATGAGGCATAAACCGTGTTATCCCTTTATCAATCATTGTGTTTCTTAATCCCTAAGTAGATACACTCAATCAAATAAGTTCAATATCTCATATTAACTAATTTGAGCATGATCATGTATTCTTTGTCATACTTAATCAAGGGGCCCACATATATTACTTCCATCATATGGAAGGAATAGATCATATCTACATCACTTATAACCCTCCGCATATGCCACGTTGAAAGTGATAAAACTTGGGTTCTGGGCGGCCGGATTGCTCCGAGCGCCCGAAATGGTTCCGAGCGCCCGGACTACTCCGGACGCCCCGAAGGTGAAAGTCAACCTTTTGTTGACTTTTTCTCTGGGCCTCTACCTTCAACTTCGCTTGCTTCGGTTCAAGTCTTCCACTCTAGCTTTGCTTACTTGGATGATTTCGGCCATCCGGAATAGGACTCACCCGAACTCAACTTCTAGCCTTCTCGAGCAAGGTTCCGCTCCGGCTTCTCGTCTCTCGAAAACGTCGTGCGCCTCCTTCTCGTCCAGCAATGTACTCTTCCGCAGCACCTCGTCCCTCGGACACACCGAGCCCGTCGGCTCTCTCCCATATCGTCCTTCTTGCTAGCTGCGTCTTTTGTTCGATGCCCTGTGCTCCTAAGTTCTTGTACACTTAGACACAAGGTTAAACATAACATGACGTAACCTAACTTGTTTGATCATATCAAAACTACCTTGGGGTACCAACAGTCTTTAATTAAGAAAGTATTCGAGGCCGTTAATTTCGTTGTAGTGGTGGATATTATGCTAAGAATTCACCCTTCTCTAATTCTCTATTTATATGTCTGTAGGACAGTCTAAGTCACTACTAAATCTCACCCCGTGACGGTGTTGTTAGTGCAATCTTAGGTCAAGGTTGACCTGGTTGGCCCGACTCGAGTTGACCTGACTCGAGTTGTATTTTGATGTTTGACAAGAACGAAAGAGTTGTATTTTGATGGGAGATTGTTGGTGCAACCTTAGGTCTAGGTTGACCTGGTTGACCCGATGTGAATTGACCTGACACGGGAAAAGTCCAAGTATGGGAACTTGGCAAGTGGAAGTCGGAGAGGGCTCGGTAGCTCGTTCTCCGGACTAGGTCAGAGAGGGCTCTGTAGCTCGTTCTCTGGACCAGAAGTGGAAGTCGGAGAGGGCTCGGTAGCTCGTTCTCTGGACCGGATGTGGAAAGTCCTGGTGAGTGAAGCCAGGCAGACGGATAAGTCCTGGTGAGTGAAGCCAGGCAGTGGGAAAGTCCTGGTGAGTGAAGCCAGGCGAAAGTCCTGGTGAGTGAAGCCAGGCAGACGGAAAAGTCCTGGTGAGTGAAGCCGGGCAGATTGGAAATCCTGGTGAGTGAAGCCAGGTGAAAATCCTAGTGAGTGAAGCTAGGTGAAAGTCCTGGTGAGTGAAGCCGGGCAAGGAAAAATCCAGATGGATCAAGGGTGATCGGACATCTGGTGTTGAGAAGGTCAAGTAGGTCAAGGGAGTGACCGGATACTTGACACGAAGAGAAAAGTCCAAGTGGGTCAAAGGGATTGACCGGACACTTGGTGGGGAGTCTTAGCAGGTCAAGGGAGTGACCGGATGCTAAGCATGATGTACCAATAGGTCAAGGTTGACCGGATATTGGTTTGGAAGGTTTGGGACTTGGTTTGGGCAAAAACCAAGCTCTAGATCGATCAGTGTATCGATCCAGTGATACACGGGGTATCTGGATCGGTCTGGTGACCGATCAGTAACCAAACAGTAGCCTACTGAGTGTTATCTGATCGGTCAGCAGACCGATCATTGATCGATCAATAGACGATCAGAAGGAGATCACTTTCGGGATGGAAAGGACCTGATCGGTCATAGGACCGATCAGGGAAGGACATGATCGGTCTCCATGACCGATCAGGGAAGGGCCTGATTTATCCTGTGACCGATCAGGACCCTTGTGGACCGATCAGGATGAAGCCTGATCGGTCCACATCCTAGCCGTTGCGTAGCAACGGCTAGTTTCTTCTGTGTCTTCTTCGCAGGTTATAAAAGGGATTGAGGAGCTACTGTTCTAGCTTCTTCTTCCTCTTCTTTCTACTGAGCTGCTGGTGTGCTCTTGAGCTTTGCTGAGTTCCGAAGCTTCGTGTGAGCTTCTTCGACTGGGTTCCTGCTGTTGTAGGCGTCTCGTGAAGTTGCTGCTTCAACCAGTCGACAAGAAGGCAAGCTAGGGTTATTACATTTGTGTATTGTACTTAGTTTCTTGCTGTATTCTTGTACTCCTGTTCATCTTGCTGTTGCAAGACATTGTGGCGAGGTTTCTCCACCCATAAGGAGTTTATATTAGCCGGTTTTCCGGGGACTCATCCACCGACGGATTGATAGGCTTCGTCCACCTTACGGACACGCCGAGGAGTAGGAGTTTCATCTCCGAACCTCGTTACATCCATCGAGTTTGAGGTTTGTTTTCTTCCTTTTCGTTTCTACGTTTCATTTCCGCTGCGCTAACCCTAATCATAGGAAGAAACGCGAAGGATTTGGGGCGGCTATTCACACCCCCCCCCCTCTCTAGCCGAGATCATCGGTCCTAACAAGTGGTATCAGAGCGAGGTCGCTCTTCGCCGGATTAACACCCGAGGGAGCACAAGCTAGAGATGGATCTATTTGGAGAAGATGTCACGATTCCACCCTTCTACGATCGCGACGACTTCGCGTTTTGGAAGGTAAGAATGAAGTACTTTCTTATGACTAACCTTGAAAATTGGAGTTGTGTTCAATTAGGGTTCAAGCCTCCGATGGACAAGAAAGGAGAAACCCTAGAGAAGAAGAAGTGGACCAAGGAACAAGTCCACCAATCCCTAGTCAACGACGAGGTAATGAAAATATTTGAATTCTCATTACCTAATGATATATTGTGTAAGATAGGTGGTTACAACAATGCCAAGGAATTGTGGAACAATTTGGCCAAGTTCCATGAGGGGAGCTCCACTTCAAGTCATGAAGAGGAGTCAAGTGAGCTAAGTAGCTCACTTCATGGAGATGTGGATTTAGAAGTTGAGGGCCACTCAACATCTAAAGAAGAAGAGGAGGAGAGTTCTTCTTCAAGTTCGGAGCAAGAAGAAGCTTCTACCTCCGGAAGGGATGAAGGAGAGAGCGTTCATCCATCCTCACCTCTAGGTAACTCAAGCCATTTAGTTTCTAGCAAATTACACATAATGTGCTTTGAGTGTAGGGAATTTGGGCACTACAAGAGTAAGTGTCCAAAGAGGATTAGAAAGACTCCACCGGCGCCAAAGGTCAAGAAAGTCGGAGTCCCGATACGCAAAGGCAAAGAGCACGTGGTGTGCTTTCAATGCAATCAAAGGGGACACTATAGGAGTCAATGTCCGAGGGGGAGACAATCTCACAAGGACAAGAGACCGAGCACGTCTATAGGGGGAGCTAAGGTAAACCCTAAGGTAATCTCCAAGGCTCATTTTTGCAATTCAAATAGAACACATGCTAGTAGTTTGATTGCAATTGTTAACAATAATGATAAGCATGATAATTATAGAAATCGATACACATGCTTAGGTGCCAAACATGTGAGCCTAGATAAGGACAATTCTAGAAATGCTAACCCTAGAATTAACTCATCTAAGGCTAAGGAGAACCTAGGTAGGAATCCCAAAACAACTAGACATATGCCTAGAAATACCTCAAGGAAAAATGATAAATTAAAGCTTGAGGTATTAGAGAAAGAAAATCTAGTCTTGAGGTCAAGACTTGACTCTCTAGAAAAGGCTCTTAAGGATTTGACTCTAGGGTCTAGGGGTCAAAAACCCAAGTCCAAGGACAAGAAAGGTTTGTGTCACAAACCTAAATCCCAAGTGGTCAAGCCCAATTATCATAATGTTCCATTCGATTATGGAACAAAACCTAGGACTAGGAAGATCATCACCAAGGTCACAAGGGGAGTCACCCCTAGAGTTGATCTTGATGAGTCCCAAATGACCAAGGCTTCAAAGCCTAGGAGGGTCATTAGAAGGGTTGCTAGGGAAGTCATCCCTAGTGAATACTTAGTGAACCCAATGAGCTCCAATAGGTATTGGGTTCCTAGGAGCGTGATTCCATCACACTAGATGGTTTAGGATGTGCCAACCTTACTTGAATAGGTAGTTAACCTAATCATGGCAAAAGGTGGCACTTTAGGAATTTTCAAGGTGTGATCAAGCCTTGAAAATGAAATTAAGAGTTATTCCTAAGGTGATTAGAATGTGCCAACTACATTTGAGGAGTTCTCTTAGGTCAATCTAATTGGCACATAATGATCTAAAAGTCTTGAGGATATGACTTTAGGTCTATTACACTTAGGAATATAGAATTTTATGGCAAAATGATAAAAATTTATCAAAAATGGCAACTAAGGCTAGAATTAGGTATTTTCTATAGCTTTACATGTTATTTGCCATATATTGTTTGCCATATGCCATGTCATGACATCATATTTATTTTATGGTCATTTGAAATGTCATGATAATGCTTAGGTTAGTTATATGTCATGCTTTATTTAAGTTTCATATTTTATGTCATGACATCATGACATTGGCACATGTTTTCATTTATGATATCATTTTATGCCATGTCATCATTTCTTACATTTATAATCAATGAAATTGATCTAGGGATAAACAACACAATTTGATATGGAGATCAAGTTGTTGTTTTAGAAAATGCATGAAAACTTAGCCTAAGATAACCTAAACCCATATCTCACATCAAAATTGACTTGGATGTGTTTGATACACCTTAGATGTGTGTGAGATATTAGGATGATGAGTTAGGATCAAGGTGCATAGCTCTTGTACCTAGATGAACCTAATTCGAAATTGGGGATCATAGGGAAAGCTCATGTACAAGTCATGTACATTTAGCCCAAAGATTGTGGTCCTAAATTAAATGGTTTAAAATCGTTTCAAAATTGATTTGAAAAACCTTGATGAAGCTTTTCTAGTGATAGTATTCATCATTGAACAAGTTGATACAAAGATAAGTTAACTTTGAGCTATTTCAAAGACTTTTGAACTTTATATCAAGAGTTGAAAATGGAACTTATTTTCATAGAAAATTATTTTTCCATGATAGTATATGTTATGAGGAATGTATCCTCAAAATTTTACAATTTTTGAAATTTTCTGTGATTTTCTAGAGGTTTCTGAATTTCGGGAGAAGAAATCAGAAATCAGAGTTGTGGACCGATCAGAGGGGATTCTGATCGGTCCAGGGGAGCCTGGATCGGTCACTGTGACCGATCCAGAGGAAGACCTGATCGGTCTGGTGACCGATCAGGGCGTGCCAGTTTCGACTGTGCTGTCTGAAATTTCTGAAATTTCAGCAATGAAGTTGGAGTTTTGGATTTCTAAAGGGTTAAAACTCTCCAAGACATTGTTGGTGCAATGGTCAAGGGGGAGTTGACCTTTAGGGGAGTTTTACCTATTGGTCAAGGGGAGTTGACCTTTAGGGGGAGTTGTCATGAGTGATATGGGATTATCACTAAATTGACTATTGACATTAGTATCAAAGGGGGAAATTAAGGGTTTCAATGAAAGGTATGGGACTTTCATTAGGATGAAACTCTTGACCTTGATTCACTCCTTTTGATGTGTGTCAAAAAGGGGAAGAATGTCTAGAGAATGTTCAAGGAAGAACATTGGAGTTAGTGGGAGAGTTTGTTGATCACGACGAGTGAAGTTGTGAACAACGATAACTTACTCTTCAGGGAGAGAGTTTGTTGATGTGTGCCAATAGGGGAAGAATGAAGGGTTTAAGTTAGGCCTTCATTATTTAAGAAGGAGGTTGCCTTCTTAGAAGGAGAATGTAAAGTTGTAACTTATGTTTCATTACCTAGTGGCATGAGGAAAGTTGAGGCTATTGGATTAGCCTAACTTAAAGGTATTGTCAAATATCAAAAAGGGGGAGATTGTTAGTGCAATCTTAGGTCAAGGTTGACCTGGTTGGCCCGACTCGAGTTGACCTGACTCGAGTTGTATTTTGATGTTTGACAAGAACGAAAGAGTTGTATTTTGATGGGAGATTGTTGGTGCAACCTTAGGTCTAGGTTGACCTGGTTGACCCGAGGTGAGTTGACCTGACACGGGAAAAGTCCAAGTATGGGAACTTGGCAAGTGGAAGTCGGAGAGGGCTCGGTAGCTCGTTCTCCGGACTAGGTCAGAGAGGGCTCTGTAGCTCGTTCTCTGGACCAGAAGTGGAAGTCGGAGAGGGCTCGGTAGCTCGTTCTCTGGACCGGATGTGGAAAGTCCTGGTGAGTGAAGCAAAGAAGACGGATAAGTCCTGGTGAGTGAAGCCAGACAGTGGGAAAGTCCTGGTGAGTGAAGCCAGGCAGTGGGAAAGTCCTGGTGAGTGAAGCCAGGTGAAAATCCTAGTGAGTGAAGCTAGGTGAAAGTCCTGGTGAGTGAAGCCGGGCAAGGGAAAATCCAGATGGATCAAGGGTGATCGGACATCTGGTGTTGAGAAGGTCAAGTAGGTCAAGGGAGTGACCGGATACTTGACACGAAGAGAAAAGTCCAAGTGGGTCAAAGGGATTGACCGGACACTTGGTGGGGAGTCTTAGCAGGTCAAGGGAGTGACCGGATGCTAAGCATGATGTACCAATAGGTCAAGGTTGACCGGATGTTGGTTTGGAAGGTTTGAGACTTGGTTTGGGCAAAAACCAAGCTCTGGATCGATCAGTGGATCGATCCAGTGATACACGGGGTATCTGGATCGGTCTGGTGACCGATCAGTAACCAAACAGTAGCCTACTGAGTGTTATCTGATCGGTCAGCAGACCGATCAGTGATCGATCAATAGACGATCAGAAGGAGATCACTTTCGGGATGTAAAGGACCTGATCGGTCATGGGACCGATCAGGGAAGGACTTGATCGGTCTCCATGACTGATTAGGGAAGGGCCTGATCGGTCCTGTGACCGATCAGGACCCTTGTGGACCGATCAGGATGAAGCCTGATCGGTCCACATCCTAGCCGTTGCGTAGCAACGACTAGTTTCTTCTGTGTCTTCTTCGCAGGTTATAAAAGGGATTGAGGAGCTACTGTTCTAGCTTCTTCTTCCTCTTCTTTCTACTGAGCTGTTGGTGTGCTCTTGAGCTTTGCTGAGTTCCGAAGCTTCGTGTGAGCTTCTTCGACTGGGTTCCTGCTGTTGTAGGCGTCTCGTGAAGTTGCTGCTTCAACCAGTCGACAAGAAGGCAAGCTAGGGTTATTACATTTGTGTATTGTACTTAGTTTCTTGTTGTATTCTTGTACTCCTATTCATCTTGCTGTTGCAAGACATTGTGGCGAGGTTTCTCCACCCATAAGGAGTTTATATTAGCCTGTTTTCCGGGGACTCATCCACCGACGGATTGATAGGCTTCGTCCACCTTACGGACACGCCGAGGAGTAGGAGTTTCATCTCCGAACCTCGTTACATCCATCGAGTTTGAGGTTTGTTTTCTTCCTTTTCGTTTCTACGTTTCATTTCCGCTGCGCTAACCCTAATCGTAGGAAGAAACGCGAAGGATTTGGGGCGGCTATTCACACCCCCCCTCTCTAGCCGAGATCATCGGTCCTAACAGGTGTATCGGAGTACTCTCTCTACTAATAACTAGGTATGCCATCAAGTGAAGAAGTAACTTAGAGAGTCCGTATTTTCAGTAGAGTGCATCCTGTCACAAGGTCTCCCCCAGGTATATGTCTCTAGATTACATAGGTCACATACGTAATATATGATTAGAGAAAACTCATTAGTCTTCTTACAAGTATTTCATCAAACAGGACAAGTACATACAAGCTTCATCAAACTAGGGAATCGATAATTCAATAGAGTTTATAATATCCACACATTATAATTTCTACCTGTCCTAGAACAGTAAAGATTTACTTTATAACAGATAGAAATGTAATCCAAAGACTCAAATACATAAAAATTTATAAATCCCTAAAGAATAGGACTAGAAACTTAACCTTGATGTCCAGAGAAGCCTTTTGATGCAAATCTTGGAATGCCGATGAGGATGGAGTAGCAGAATGACCTCGGATTATCCAGATGATGACTCCGAATGTAGGGATTTGACCTAGATGGTCTCCTCCCATCCACCAAGCTCCCCCCTTAGGCGTGCTTTTTGGCTCGACTCGGGTAGAGGTTGCCCTGTTTTGCCTTCATGGCCGTGCCATTTGGCACGACCTATTCTTCAAAACTGGAAATATGAAGATGTGGTCGTGCTTCAAGGCACAGCCAAACCCATTCTAGCTCTGGAATGTGGCACGGGTAAGTTCTCCGACCATGCCTTTTGGCACAGCCAGAGTCATTCCTGCTCTGGATCTCTTCCTTGGCCATGCCATTTGACACGGCAACCTTCCTTTTTTGTTCCTTAGCCATGCCCAATGGCACGACCAGGTCAAATTTGGTTCCATAATAATTGTTGTTTGCTCCTTTGCCTTGGGCACTCCATTCCTCGACTTTTCTCTCCACATGTGGTCAAAGCTAGGTCCCAGTCTTTATCAAATAATTTTCCTTTGCGCCTTTAGAATCCTTTTCCACTCAAAACTATTCCTGAAAATGAAAACAGACTCCGAGCATATCTCTGAACGCAAGATAGTAATTATGCTGAAATTAATATTATACTGGGTTTAAAAACATATATCATAGACAATGAATGCAAGATGTGCGTTAAAGCATACAAAATAATATATATAATCTACACATATCATTCACTTAAATTGTTTACCAAGATAGGTCAACCTGACGAGTCCAATTTAAATTGATAACTCTATTTATAATATACTTGATTATGTGTATTATAGTGCAGATGACTATCATTTATAATAACAAGTAATAAAGGAGGAATGAGAAGCATGTTTAAAAATATTTATTTTTTGGATGAATCTTTATAAGCGATTTTTTATTTATCTTGATAGCCAGTAAAAAATTTTTATAGTACTAGCCGGTCACTTTCAAAATTAATTTGTTCGAAGAATTGGATGTCTAATATCAATTAAAAATAATAATAAAGGAGGAAGACTTATGAAAATTTTTTATATAATCGGATTGATTATTTTTAAAATTAATCAATTTATAGAGTTGAATATATGGATTAAAAAATACAACCCTAGAAGAGAGAAGCATAATTAAATAGGAATATTTTAGAGGTTAGCTTCTCAGTTAAATTATGTTTTAAATTCATTCCAGGATTAGGTAGGTAAATTCGGACATCTAAATTATATAAAAACAACGGAGGAAATATTTCTTTAGCAAATTCGGACATCTAGATTATATAAAAAAAAACGGAGGAAATATTTCAATAAAGATTTTAAAGTTTTAGGGTAGTAAAATGGTAATCCTAAAGTTTGAGAGATCACGTTGAAAAAAAAAATTAAGCAAATGACCAGAGGCCTATACGTCGGTCCTATATATTTACTTGAGGACCAAAATAAAAATTGTGAAAAAAAAATTCACGATGGAAAATTTAAATATATTTTTCTCCTATTTACCTGTGGATGGATTTAACAATCTCTCTGCATTGTGTTCTTCTTCTTTCTTTATTTTTCTTTTCCTGGATTGTTTTTCCCATTTTAAATTTCTTTCCTTTCTGAATCCCTCCTTCGAAGTAAACGGTGGTAAATGCCAGCCCAAACCGATGACGGATTTTGACTCATGACAAATTGAGTCATTCTGGAAGCATACCGAGCAAGGCACTGAACGGCAAGCCAAGTCCAACAAAAGGACTAGCGACCGCAGAAAAGAAGCAATTAATCCCCGTCCTAACTAGATGCGACCCAGTCGTGTCCTTTGCCATTCTCTCTCTCTCTGCGGACCACTTCCCATCCTTAGCGTTGAAGGCATCTCCAAACTTGTGCGGGTGAATAAACTGTCCTCGCGATCCGCACTCCATTCCTGGCCCTGCTGACCGGTCAGAAAATGTGAGCCAGTCATCGACAATAATATGCAGATGTTATTTATATATATAAAAATATACCATACGTATATAGCTGTGCTCCTCGCCTTCCGTTCCTTTATAAACTCAGTACTCAGGCATGCCCTCAAGAATAGAAAATCTTTGACGTCAGACCTTAGAATAGACACCACCGTCTGTTAATTCCAATTCGAAATATGATGGAGCCTTAACTGGAACCGACAAGAGATATTCATTCATTAACAGGGAGGACGCAACGTACGGAGCGCGAAGCAATAATGGTTGATCCCACAGAGTTCCTTTGTTCCATGGCGTGTTTCCTTGCCCGCCTCCTTCAGATGCTGCGTAAGTTCCTATCCATGGTGCTGTGCTCCGTCAACTCCAAGCCCTCCGATCGCAGGCGGCACCCCTTCCAGGATCATGAGGTCGTTCTCAAGAAGGCGGCGAGGAGAAGGCCGGCGAGGATTGCGATACCGAAGCCTTTGGCCACCTCCGCAGCAGCATTTGCGGTCGGGCAGGAAGAAGGGGACGCTGTGGAGGAGGTGCAGGCTGAGAGGGGGGATTATTGCGTGGCGAGTAAGCGAGGGCAGAGGCATAAGATGGAAGATGGCTATGTGGTCATATCCAACATCCATGGAGATTCCAAACAGGCAATTAACTCATCGATCAGTACTAACATTAATTATTAGATAGATAGTCGATCGATTAATTTGATTTTCTGTTAATCTGTTAGATCATAATTAAATTAAATTATTGCAGGCGTTCTTCGGTGTGTTCGACGGACATGGCGGACGCGCAGCTGTAGACTTTGTGTCAGAGAAGCTCGGGAAGAACATTGTTACAGCTCTGGACGAGGTGGAAGATGAAGAAGGAGAAAGAGAAGCAAATGGAAGGGTGGAAATGGCGATCAGAGCAGGGTATTCGACCACGGATAGGGAATTCCTAAATCAGGTCTACCTCTTAATTATATATTCCTACTTTAATTTGTTTCCGGATGGTCAAAACTTGTCTTAATTAGATATCATATCTCGTAATTGATGAATTTCTTCTTCTTCTTTGACCATTCCATTCCGCGTGTTCATATCTATATCACTTTAAACTTACAACAACAACAACAACAACAACAACAACAAAGGATTTTATATTTCTTTTTCTTTAATTTAACAATCAATACCGTCAAAAAATGACTTCTTTAACAATCAATATGTGAGCTAATGCGCCGTTTTGTACATGGTACGTACATTCACAGGGCTTGACCAGTGGAGCTTGTGCAGCCACAGTGCTAGTGAAAGACGGTGAAATGCACGTGGCTAATGTGGGCGATTGCAGGGTGGTAATGAGCCACAGGGGAGTGGCCAACGCCCTCACCGATGACCACCGTGCTGCCAGAGAAGACGAGCGAAATCGCATCCAAAACAACGTCAGTTCTCTCACTCGCCCTCACTTAGCTTGCTCCATATCTCTCCATCTCCAAATTCATGCGATATTCATCCACTTTGCCCTTCAAAATTACTAGGGAGGGTTCGTGACATGCCATAACGGCACCTGGAGAGTGCAGGACACTCTTGCCGTGTCCAGGTCCTTTGGTGATTTGAGCCTCAAGGAGTGGATTATCTCTGAGCCAGAGATTAAGAACATCCACCTGACTCCAGATTGTGAATTTCTAATATTGGCCTCTGATGGGTTGTGGGATAAGGTATATATATATATATATAATAAGGAGTTTAATTTTAATTCAATTTGTCATTAATTAATTGTCGACTAGCTGCATCTCGCATTGAGTTTATAATCTGTTTTATCAGGTCACAAACCAAGAGGCCGTCGACGTTGTCTCACGGCACGGGAGCCTGTTGGAGTCGTGCAAAGTACTCATAGAATTGTCCTGCAGACGAGGCAACAAGGACGACATTACCGTCATGGTTATACAACTCAAAAGCTTTGTACAGCTTAAGGGCTGATGCAAACATTTGCTGGCCAAGCTGGAGCTGTGAAACGAGGATGCCAATAGTCAGAATCTCTATCATGATTAGTGTAGTCGTAGCCAATATAGTTAGAATGTATATATATAAATATGTATACACTGCTTCTGTAATACAAAATAGAAGAATATACATGCTTGTAAGCCAACATGCTGCACAAAGAGCAATTGTTGTTCAATCAATAGAATAGAGAGAAAGAGTAGAAAGAAACAGAGTGGAAAAAATAGAGTGAAATAATTATCCTAATTAATTTTATTTGTTAAAAGATTGTAAAGGCATATTTTATTGTTTGATTAATAATATTAATTCTTAATTGAGTAGAAGTTTGTTTGTTTATTTTAATATTTAATTTATTTTAGGGATAATAATTTAAGTTGACGAAGTAATCCTGAATAATAATTGTCTCGATGAAGAGAGTGTCAGCCTAGCTACGAATTGGATGACATAGTGAGATAAAAAAAATTATTTAATGTAATTTCTTCATTGTCTATGATACGGTGCATGATGATGGGGTCTGATAAAAACGTGGCAGCCAGAAGTTAAGGGGACGTGACAGTCAGAAGTCAAAAGAGCGTGGCAGCCAGAAGTCAGGAGTACGTGATAGTCAGAAGTCAAGAAATAAAGTCATACCTTTCTTCAAAGTACTCATAAGAGCTGCCAAGTTCTAGTGGGACGAGGAATGCACTCAGGCCTTCGAAGAATTAAAGAAGCACCTGGAGACTTTACCCTCCTTGTTCAAGCCTACTACGGGAGAGCCACTTTGGGTTTATCTGTCAGCTACCCCTGAGGTCGTGGGGGTAGTGCTAGTGAAGGAGTATGATGATGTACAACGACCAATATACTTCTTCAGTCATCTATTAAAAGGCGGCGAGTCCCAATACATGGCCCTAGAAAAATTAGTCTACGGATTAGTGCTCATGGCTCGATGCTTGAGGCCTTATTTCTTGGCACATCCCATCACAATCCTAACCAACATCACTATGGGTAAAGCCCTCACCAATATAGAAGTCGCAGGTCGCCTCATCAAATGGGTCACGGAGTTAGGAGAGTATGGCATACAACATCAACCTCGCACTGCCATTAAAGCATAGGCTCTAGCTGATTTTCTGACAGAGGTCTATCAACAGGATTCAGAAGAAACTTGGAAGATCTATGTGGGTGGGTCATCCACCCAGCAAGAAAGCGGAGTTGGGGTCCTCCTAATCTCCCCTCAGGAAGATATCTTGCTACTGGCAGTCAGGTTAAATTTCCGAACTAGCAATAATGAAGTCAAGTATGAAGCACTATTGGTGGGGCTACAGGAAGCTCGGCATGTTGGAGCTGCTCGGGTAGTTGTTTACTCAGACTCTCAGTTGGTAGCTCAGCAAGTCGCAAGTAACTTTGAAGTCAATAGCGACAAACTGCAGGTATATCGTGAGGCATATGAGAAGATGAAGGAGTATTTTAAGGAGGTCGCCGTAATTAAGATTCCTAGAGCAAATAATCAAAAGGCAGATGAACTAGCCAAAATGGCTAGCTCTCTAACCACTTGGGTGCTGGATAAGTCGCTAGCCTAGACCTTCTTAATAGCTCAGATAAACCTGCAAAACAATATGGAGGAGCAGATCGATTGGAGGGCCCCGATGATCATCTATCTTCAGCAAGACAACCTGCCCAATGACCCAGAAGAGGCCAGGTTAATCAGGAAAAGAGTTCATATGTAGACCAACTGTACAAACGAGCATTCTCCCGATCGCTATTTAAATGTTTAGGAATGGAAGAAGTGGAGTATGCTTTGCAAGAAGTACATCAGGAATGCTACGCCAATCATGCTAGTGGAAGGACACTAGTCCGGAAAGTATTACTGACCGGCTATTTCTGGCCACTCTGCAGAAAGTTGCTCAAAGATTGGTGGACACTTGCTTATCCTACCAAAAGCATCAGAACCTGACCCACCGGTCGACCAACACATTGAGAACTTCAATAGTCTCATGCCCCTTCGATCAATGGGGCATGGATACTGTGGGACCATTCCCGATAGCGCCAGGGCAGAAGAGATTCCTGTTGGTAGCGGTAGATTATTTCTCTAAATGGGTGGAAACAGAAGCCCTGGCTAGAATTACTGAAAGAGTTGTTATTCAATTCTTATGGAAGAGCATCCTCTACCAATTTGGGATATCATACAAGTTGGTATCAGACACCGGAAGACAATTCCAGGGGCGTAAAATCTAGGCCTGGTGTCAAAAGTTTGGTATAACCCAGGCATTCACATCCGTAGATTATCCTCAAAGTAATGGACAAACCAAGGTTACCAACAGGGAGATAGTGCAAGGGTTGAAGGTCAAGTTGGATCATGTTGGAGGCGATTGGGTAGAAGAGATGCCCAGCATCCTCTGGGCCTACCGCACAACCCCTCGGGAGAGCACAGGGCTTACACCATTTCATCTAGTCTAGGCCAGTGAAGCGGTGGTGCCCATCGAGGTCGGGGTGCCTTCGGTCAAAAGACTGCTATATGATGAAGGGAATGTCGAGCGATGACTCTCAGAACTGGATTTGATCAGCGAAAATCGCGATCGCGCGACTGCTCGCCTAACAGCATATCGACAAAGGATACATCAGAACTATGATAGAAGGGTTGTTCCCCGATTCTTTGGAGAAGGGAACTTGGTGTAGAAGAGTATAAAGCTCGTAGAGGAGGTAACAAAATTAGCACCTCAATGGGACGGTCCTTATAAGATTGTTAAACAATTAGCATCGGGCACCTACTATTTGCAAGATGCTCAAGGTAGGAAACTAGATCGTCCCTGGAGTGCTAACTACCTCCAGCCTTATCGCACCCAAAATTAATATTTTGTAAGACTTTAGATCAAGAAAATGTGATAGGTTGAACCGCCAGGTCGAGATATTAGGGACCAGAATGTTAGGACCTTTTTGCCTGCTAGAGGAGGGGGGGTGAATAGCGTTTCGTCGCACTCCTTGCGTCGTTTGCTTCGTCTTGTTGATGATTGCTTCTTGTAATGATGTGCAGCGGAAAATACAAGAAACAACACACTACAACGCTAACACGTAGATTTACTTGGTATCCACCTCAAGAAGAGGTGACTAGTCCAAAGATCCACACACTCACACACCATCTACTATGAAAACCCTCCTTTACGGCAACTACCGAAGGCGGAGAAGCCTTACAAGCTCACAATACAACAAGAATATAAAGAGAAGCAAATACAAGGGAAATCTTACAAGGTTTGTACAATAAACCCTAACCCTAGCTTCTTCTTCTTGTTGTAACTTGCCTCTTGACTTGGACGTGCCTCCAAAAACCTTCAAGACTGGCGGGGAGAGCTATGGAGAACCTATGAAAATCACCATTGCAAGCTCGTGTAGAAAGGAATGAGATTTTTCTGCCGAAGAAATCACACGCCGATGCCTTTATCTACGCCAACGGTCGAATCCCAATCAATTGGATTGTTCCCAATCGATTGAGGAGACTTTGGATCGATTGGCCGATCGATCCAGAGCACCTCTGTGCTCTCTGGAAATCCCCTGAATCGATTGCCCAATCGATTCACTGTGTTTCGTGAGATTTCCAGAGATCACACGAAAATCCAACCTCCCAATCGATCAGCCGATCGATTGGAGGCTCCCAATCCATCGGTCAATCGATTGGGAGGATTTCTGTGTGATCGGCAAAGGCTTCCAATCGATCCATGGATCGATTAGGAGAACCCTTTGTCACGGGTGCTCTTCCAATCGATCAACCGATCAATTGGGCATGAGCCAATCGATCGATTGATCGATCCAGCTCTTGTGGACTTGTCCAATCAAGTCCAAAGCCCCCTAAAACCAACATCCGGTCAATCCATGACCTGTTGGTACATCATGCCTAGTATCCGGCCATACCCGACCAACCTCGAACTAGCCTTCTAGCCTCCTCCATTAGCCTTACGTCCCTCGGATATCTCCCTATCCTTCACGCCTTACCTTCAAGAGCTTCCTTCGGCCTCATCCTAGTTATCAAGTTCTCCTTGCTAAGTCACACTAGGAGTTACCTTGCCAAGACCACATGCTTGGACTTACAACCTTTCCCAAGATCACACTTGGACTTTTCGTTGCCTGGACTTACAACCTTTCCCAAGATCACACTTGGACTTTTCGTTGCCTGGCTCCTCACCAGGACTTCCCAATTGTCTGGCTCCTCACCGGGACTTCCTCCTTTGCCAAGATCACACTTGGGCTTTCAGTTGCCTGGCTCCTTACCAGGACTTCCCAAATGTCTAACTCCTCACTAGGACTTTCTCCTTTGCCAAGATCACACTTGGACTTTTCAATTTGCCTAACCTCTAATTAGGACTTCCACCACTGCCTAAACTCCAGTTAGGACTCTCATACGCCTAACCTCCAGTTAGGACTTTCCCAGTCAAGTCTCCTGTCAACCTTGACTTACTTGACTTGTATTCTCATCAACCTGGTCAACCCTTTGACTATCTCCATAACCGGACGATTACTTCAGCAATCTCCTTATATTGTCAAACATCAAAAACTCAAATCCTGACTCAAGCTTGACTCAACTCAAACTTAGTCAACCTTATCAAACTTGACCTAGGGAAATTGCCCCAACACAGGACACTCATGAAGCCTTTCTAAGTTAAGACCATATCATGATAGGACCCTGTGTTTAGAATAAAGTAGCTCTAACCTCGCTTAGTCAAGAGTCAGGACTGAGGAGAAGCCGTGACGTTTCTACTAAATATAGTACAACAAAGTATCCATACGATTCATACATAAATCATTTAAATTCATCAAACAAATCGTCAGACATCTCTTTAAGGATGCGACCATGATCTAGAAAACCTGTGGGGGGAGCGGAAGATAGGTACCCTTGCTCCTACTGCACCGTAAGCCACAGATGTGATGAAGCGATCTCCTACTTGGGTGTCAGGTCAAGATATTAGGGACCAAGACACTCATGAAGCTTTTCTAAGTTAAGACCAGATCAGGATGGGACCCTGTGTTTAAGATAAAGTAACTTTGACCTCGCTTAGTCAAGAGTCAGGACTGAGGAGAAGCTGTGACGTTTCTACTAAATATAGTACAACAAAGTATTCATACGATTCATACATAAATCATTTAAATTCATCAAACACATCGTCAGACATCTTTTTAAGGATGCGATGATGATCTAGAAAATCTATGAGGGGAGCGGAAGATAAGTACCCTTGCTCCTACTACACCGTAAGCCACAGATGTGATGAAACGATCTCCTACCTGGGTGCCAAACTCTTGAGAATGCAAATATCCTTTTAGGCTGGCTCACTGACGATCGCTCTTCTCAACCTTGTAGGTCTCCAGGATGATCACGGAGTTCGATAGGACAGATTTAACCTGGGACAGCCGACTCTGTGCTCAAAGAAAACTCTAAAGTTCTGCAACAGAAGAAGCATCAAGAGTACGTGAAATCTATTTGTATCTATTGAATGTATGCTTTACTTTCCTATTTGTGATTATCATACAAACACAGTTAAAATTTCTCCATCTCTTGAAAGAAAAAGACTTGTGAACAGACACCTCTCATATATAGGCATTGGAGGAGAGATTCTCTGGACTGTAAATGCTAGACTAACCACTGGTCCAGTATTTGAATTGGTGGAAAACAATAACCCCGACTTTTTTAACAGATGAAGATCATTCCTCCCACATATCCGTCTATCCTAGCCTAGGAACAAAACAGAACAGGCGGTCCAGAGGATCTTATCCCGTATCAAAGGATCTTGTCCCGTATCAGAAGTACTAACTCTGGAAGTTTGAAATCAATTAAAGCCTCGATATTTTTTTTTGTCTTGTCTTTATTTATTTTAACTCCGCCCATGATGACCGGTCATGGCCGGTCCCAAGCCCGAATAAAGGAGGAGGGTTGCGTTAGGTTGCCAGCCAGCGTTAAACTATGACAAATATTTCATGAATGAATCCATTAAACTATTGTGCTAATGCTAGGTTGTTCCCCGGAAGGAACGCGTTGCAGGGTCCGACTGTAACGTCTCGGCAAGGACCGCTACATCTCCAGAACTCGGGTGTAATGATAAATATGCAAGAGTTCGCATTACAGGGTCCGACTGTAGCGTCTCAGCAAGGACCGCTACATCTCCATGAGAACTTGGGTGTAGTGTTAAATAGGCAAGAGTTCTCACACCATAGGTTAGATAAGAACAAATATGATAGGTGATCCTGTCCGAATGCTGAATCAATAGACGCTGGGCACGTGGCGCTTCCCAGCTGCTGACGTGGATCTTCGACTGGTTGCACGACCCTCCGGCGAACCTGCACAGAAGTCGGGCCGGGAAGGGGTTCCCGGCGGCGACCCTCCGACGCTCAAGTCAGGCAAGCAAGTAGTGAAAAAAGTGGCTCCAAAGGTCTCCAACGCGTACCTCCGGCGAAGTATAAGGCTCTTTATATAGAGCGGTGAAAGAGCTCCTGCACGTCCACCGAGGCGCATACGTGTCCGCAGCCCATACCTTGGTATGTGTCTGTCAGAAAGCTTACCTGACGCCATACTGCTACAGTCCAAATACGTCTTCGATGGGACAACAGAACTCCTCGTTGTCAGACTTGGAGTATGGCCTAGCCATAGGACTTGACAGCTGTCATGAGATGTTCTTGTCCTTCTTTACCGACCACAGGCCGGGGCGTCCGTCCGGCCGGCGGGACGAGGCGTCCGGCCGGCCAGCATTCCTCTTACGCCTGGCCGGACGACCCTTACATCACGTCCGGCCTTCCCTCTTCATCGGCATGCTGGGGAGATTTTCGGTAAGATGTTATATAGGGACTACTAGCAGTATGTTACATTGTCTTCAGACGATCATGACGTCCGATCGGCCCTTCGTTACTGTTCAATCGAGCGCTGGAACCTCGATCCCTGTCAGGGTGCCTTTTTATTATCGGATGTTCATCGGTCGGCCGGTCGGGAGGCCGACTCATCCTTCTCCCGGTCGACCGGTCGGTCTGCCCTTTTCTCATGAGTCCGGTCAGCTCACCCTTCTCCGATGGACCACCTGGCCCTTTGACTTCCACGTGGCGTTGACCCCTCGCTATGGGGTCCCGTGTTCTAACCGCCGGATCACTTGCCTTCCTGTCAAGTCTAGTCGAAGGAGGCGAAGTCCGACTGACTGGACTGCCGATCTGACCGAGTAACGACTGATATATTAGTCCGCTCGGCCAGGATCAGGGATGCTCATCCGTTCGGCGGTATCTTGCCCGTGCCTTGTATTGCCTAGGAATTTATGCCGAATCTTCTTCTCTACTGCCAGCCACGTGCGTTGCGTGCGATACAGGGCGCTCATTAAATGTAACCCGTATCTTGCTGACACGTGGCTATTTTTTATTTTGTCAGGGTATGGCGGTGGCGTCACCTCCAATGGGACGCCCGCCGTTTGAAATGAACGGCTGGATGATGACCTCGTTCTTCACGACCTGAATCGGACGGCTAAGGCCGTACGGGGCAAACGTTATAAATCTCGCGGCCCCCTCTCTCCGCCGCCTTCTTCTTCATCGACCTTCGACCCCCCGCCGTTGTTTCTGCTCCGGCGATCCTTATTCCCTGCCCGTTTGGTGTGCTCGCCATCTTCTTCCTTTCCTCGATCTTTCTCGTACCTGTAAGCCTTCCTTTTCAACTCCCCTCCTCCTGTATTGCTTTCTTTTTCATTCTGTCGGCATTTTCTTCTAGTTTTTCTGTCAATATCTCTTCTGTTTCGACCATGGCGAGTACTTCTACGCCTACAGTCGGCGCTCCTGGTCTCTGGTATACGACTATGGAGAGCCGATTCGATGAAGAAGACGCACTGCGTCTCATTCGAACGTCTGAAGTTCCGGCTGACCATGAGATAGTTGTGGCTAGTCCTTCCGATCGGCCTAATGACCCGCCGCCCAGCACCATTTGCTTCTTCCGTGATCAATTTTTGGCCGGGCTGCGCTTTCCTCCACATTCGTTCATCATCAAAATATGCAACCACTTTCGCCTCCCGCTCGGACAATTAGTCCCGAACTCGATTAGGTTGCTGAGCGGGGTGATAGTCCTTTTCAAGTTGAATGATATCCCCTTGGACCCCCAAATCTTTCACTATTTCTTCTACCCAAAACAATCCGAGTGGGGGACCTTCATATTTCAATCTAGGTCGAGTTTCGTCCTATTTACCAACATGTCGAGCTCCAATAAGCATTGGAAGGAGCATTTCTTTTTTATGCGTCTCCCCGAACGGCCGGCCTTCCGAACGAAGTGGCAGACGGCGGTGCCGAATCAACCGAGTCTTGGCAAATTCAAGAGCCATCCGGCGTATCTTCATGCGGCCAACCAGCTGGTCGGCCAACGTTACGATATCGACAAGTTGCTCCTTCCTGGAGTGATGTATATATTCGGCTTGTCTCCCATCCAAGCCGATCTGCCTTGTAGCATGAGTAAGCGATTCTTATCTCCCCTTTTTCTTTTGTTCTAACTGATTTATTCTTTGTTTCTGCAGCTGAAGTTATGTGGCGTGCAAAGGCAACCGAAAAGCTCAAGCTGAAAGCCGCCCATATTGAGGCGGTGAAGGACAAGGAAGCGGCCGAACGGGGGCTGGTCCTGACCGGCCATACAACTGAAGGGAGCGAGGGAACTCAAGTTGCTCCCGAGGCTTCGGCCGCCCGCGTCTCCACTGACGAGGTCGCGGCCAATATCACAACATCTGCCCAGGCCGAGGAGGAAGGCCGATCGGCTGACGAGGCACCTTTGGTGACTCGTAAACGCCGTCGGCTAGAGCAAGCCGCTCAACAACCTCCACCAGGAGAGCAGCTTTCCGAGCGGAGCGATGATGCTCATGTGGTTTTTGAGGCGGTCTCCTCGGAGCACACTCCGACTCAGCTTGACTTGCCGCCGACCATCATTGAGGCGCAACCTTCCACCTCTCAGACTCTACGTCGTCTTAGGCGACTGGGCGACCGTCCGGTCCCGATCAGCGAGTCCTCTGGCCATGCTGCTGCGTCTCAAGATGACTCGAGCGGCCCGAGGGTGATTAAAACTGTCCTAAGATTTCCCTCGGAGGAATACTTACTGGCCGCTGATCGGCCATCGTTTCCCGAACAGCAGATCACCCTCACCGGTCTGCTCGCCAAAGTTTGGGAGGACGCGCCGTACGCGTCGCGCTTATGTCCCCCAGTCAGCTAGGGGACAGTAACCTGCAGCAGGCGACCGGGGTATGCCTTTCTGCTTTGCTGATATTTTTTATTTTAGCTTTTAACTTAACTGCCTTTATTCGCAGAGTTGGGTAGAGCAGATCGCAGTCAGCAATCGACTGGCTGAGCTGGAGGAAGAAATGAAAAAACTCAAACTTTCGGAGGAAAACCAAGGGCAATCCACGGCTGCTTTGGAGAAAAGCAAAAAACTTTTGGAAGCCGAACGGAAACGAGCTTCCGATCTGGCAAGCGAGGTCGCTCGGCTTGAAGCTGTGGTCAAACAACGGGATAAAGAGATCAAGACGGCGACCACTCGGAAGCGCAAGGCCATCGATGACATGGACCTAATGAAGGTGGAGATTAGAGGGCTAGAGCAACGCGTCAAGGAGCTGGATGTCCTCCTGGCCACCGAGAAGGAGGGTCGCTCGGCCGATCTGCTCAAATTTGAAGGAGACTTGAAGGATCTCCATGCCGCCAACGATGCTTCCCGAGCCGCGCTCCAAGGTTATCAGGATGGGGAGTCGGCCCGCTCTGACGAAGTGAGGAAGGCATTTGTCCGCTCGGATGATTTCGAAGAGAAATTCACCGACAAGATTTCCCTCACTTTCGAAGAGGCGATCAAGGCGGCGATGGATTACTTGAAGGCTAAAGGCCACCTTCCCGCCGAGCTGACCATCCCCCCAGAGGATCTGGCTACCGTGATGGGCACCATTCCTGATGCTCTTTTTGATCTTGACGCGTGAGGAGTGTTTATGTTTTTGTACTCTTGCTGTTCGGCACAACTTATTTTTGCTGTAACTTCTTTTGTTTGCTCAGCGTTTGGCGTAAATAGATCATCTTTCTGTTCTTGCAACTTTTGTTTTGGCAAGAAATTTTTCTTTCGTCATGTTTAAAGTGTTCTTTAAAACTCCTCCGCTCGGCTCCATACTCTAACATGAGCTCAAGCCGATTGTCTTCGAAAAACGTCTTTCGCCATGCGACTGCATAGCAGCTCGGCGAGCGAACGTCATTCGTTCACGTACTCACATCTTTAATTCTTATTAACTATCTTTTGCTTTACACCTTACCTCAAAGGGATTTTCCCCATATTTTTGCTAAGCGAGCCGCTCGGCCGTATGCTGGCCTTAAAGAACAGGCTCTGTCGTCGGTCGTCTCTTACCGCCGGAATGTATCACGTGGATGGCTATCCGCTCGGAGGGTTTATAGACGTCGGCTCGTCTCTCGATTTTTAACGATGGAGCTCGACGGTCTTCCACTCGGAGGGTTTATAGACGCCGGCTCGTCTCTCGATATTTAACGTCGGAGCTCGACGATCTTCCGCTCAGAGCGTTTATAGACGCCGGCTCGTCTCTCGATTTTTAACGTCGGAGCTCGACGGTCTTCCGCTCGGACGTTTATAGACGCCGGCTCGTCTCTCGATATTTAACGTCGGAGCTCGACGGTCTTCCGCTCGGACGTTTATAGACGCCGGCTCGTCTCTCGATATTTAACATCGGAGCTCGACGGTCTTCCGCTCGGACGTTTATAGATGCCGGCTCGTCTCTCGATATTTAACGTCGGAGCTCGACGGTCTTAAGCTTGGGGGTTTATAGAAGCCGGCTCGTCTCTCGATATTTAACGTCAGAGCTCGACGGTCTTCCGCTCGGAACGTTTATAGACGCCGGCTCGTCTCTCGATTTTTAACGTCGGAGCTCGACGGTCTTCCGCTCGGAGCGTTTATAGACGTCGGCTCGTCTCTCGATTTTTAACGTCGGAGCTCGACGGCCTTTAAGGCTACTTTTAACACAGCCGGTCGGCGAAGATATTTGCCATCTTTATAATTTTGCTTCCTGCATTACAAAGACATAGGCGACCGAAATGTATATAAATTTACATTTAGCGCACCTTTCCCCCAGCTCGGATAACGTACTCCCGGCAGAACGGCTCGGGGTCTTCTTCGTCGAGCGCTTGGTTCGGATAACATACTCCCAGCCGAACGGCTCGGGGTCTTCTTTGTCGAGCGCAGGGCTCAGATACTGTACTCCTTTCCGAACGGTGCGGGGTCTTCCTCGTCAAGCGTTTGGCTTGAATATTATACCTCCGGCCGAACGGCTCGGGGCCTTCATTGTCGAGCCTTTGGCTCGGATACTATACCTCCGGCCGAACGGCTCGGGGCCTTCATTATCGAGCGCTTGGCTCGGATATTATACCTCCGGCCGAATGGCTCGGGGCCTTCGTTGTCGAGCCTTTGGCTCGGATACTATGCCTCCGGCCGAACGGCTCGGGGCCTTCATTATCGAGCGCTTGGTTCGGATATTATACCTCCGACCGAATGGCTCGGGGCCTTCGTTGTCGAGCGCTTGGCTCGGATATTATACCTCCGGCCGAATGGCTCGGGGCCTTCGTTATCGAGCGCTTGGCTCGGATATTATACCTCCGACCGAATGGCTCGGGGCCTTCGTTGTCGAGCCTTTGGCTCGGATACTATACCTCCGGCCGAACGGCTCGGGGCCTTCATTATCGAGCACTTGGCTCGAATATTATACCTCCAGCCGAATGGCTCGGGGCCTTCGTTGTCGAGCGCTTGGCTCAAATATTATACCTCCGGCCGAATCGCTCGGGGCCTTCGTTGTCGAGCCTTTGGCTCGGATACTATACCTCCGGCCGAATGGCTCGGGGCCTTCGTTGTCAAGCCTTTGGCTCCGATGATATACGCCCGGCCGAACGACACGGGCCTTCTTTCGGAAAATTACGATGAATTCTATGCCCGAAAGAAACTATATCTGAAAAACTAACCTGCCGATCAGCATAAGATCTGACTCAATTTCTCAACTCCCGAATACCCGTGGAGTGAGGTGGATACAATGTACTTGTTGAAATTTATCAAGGCCAGGAGGATGGCGAAACTTCCCGGTCGGTCCTCCATGGCCGCTCGGCCCCCCCAAAGGTAGAGGCAGCCTGCTGCGTTATCCTTCTACTTGAGCCTTCTGCTCCTGTTGCTCCACGAGCCTAGCTACTCTTGCCTCTGTCAGAGCGTCGAGTTTCTCCACGGAGAGCATCACCATGTGTGGTCGTCCAGCTTCGTCCATTGCTTCCGTTCGGATGCAGGAGCGTTCCCACAGACGGCGCCAATTTGATCCTGTCCGAATGCTGAATCAATGGACGCTGGGCACGTGGCGCTCCCCAACTGCTGACGTGGATCTTCGACTGGTTGCACGACCCTCCGGCGAACCTGCACAGAAGTCGGGTCGGGAAGGGGTTCCCGGCGGCGACCCTCCGACGCTCAAGTCAGGCAAGCAAGTAGTGAAAAAAGTGGCTCCAAAGGTCTCCAACGCGTACCTCCGGCGAAGTATAAGACTCTTTATATAGAGCGGTGAAAGAGCTCCTGCACGTCCACCGAGGCGCATACGTGTCCGCAGCCCATACCTCGGTATGTGTCTGTTAGAAAGCTTACCTGACACCATACTGCTACAGTCCAAGTACGTCTTCGATGGGACAACAGAACACCTCGTTGTCAGACTTGGAGTATGGCCTAGCCATAGGACTTGACAGCTGTCATAAGATGTTCTTGTCCTTCTTTACCGACCACAGGCCGGGGCGTCCGTCCGGTCGGCGGGACGAGGCGTCCGGCCGGCCAGCATTCCTCTTACGCCTGGCCGGACGACCCTTACATCACGTCCGGCCTTCCCTCTTCATCGGCATGCTGGGGAGATCTTCGATAAGATGTTATATAGGGACTACTAGCAGTATGTTACATTGTCTTCGGACGATCATGACGTCCGATCGGCCCTTCGTTACTGTTCAATCGAGCGTCGGAACCCCGATTCCTGTCAGGGTGCCTTTTTATTATCGGATGTTCATCGGTCGGCCGGTCGGGAGGCCGACTCATCCTTCTCCCGGTCGACCGGTCGGTCTGCCCTTTTCTCATGAGTCCGGTCGACTCACCCTTCTCCGATGGACCACCTGGCCCTTTGACTTCCACGTGGCGTTGACCCCTCACTATGGGGTCCCGTGTTCTAACCGCCGGATCAATAGGAAAACTAATAATCTAATATTTGGAACATGGAACATAGGAACTCTCACTGGTAAATCAATGGAGGTAGTAGATATGATGATTAGGAGAAAATTTAATATTTTATGTGTACAAGAGACAAAATGGACAGGTGAGAAGGCAAAGATGATAGAAAACTCGGGTTTTGAGTTATGGTACACGGGAAAGAGTAAAACAAAAAATGGAGTGAGTATTATTGTAGATAGTTTGTTAAAGGATGAAGTTGTAGGAGTAGTTAGAAAAGGGGATAGAATTATAACCCTTAAGATAATAGTGGCGAAAGAAACTATGAACATAATTAGCGTATATACACCACAAATAGAATTAGATGAAGCTACCAAATTAAGATTTTGGGAGGACTTAGATGAAATATTACAAAATATTTCACCAAATGAAAGGATTTTAATAGGAGGTGATCTAAATGGACATGTCGGAGTAAAAAATGAGAAATATGAGAGAGTACATGCGAGTTATGGGTTTGGAACGAGGAATGAGAAAGGGAAAACTATATTAGATTTTGCGATAGCATATGACCTTATATTAGCTAATACGTTTTTTAAAAAAAGAGAATAACACTTAGTCACATTCAAAAGCGGGAATAATAGATCGCAAATTGACTTTCTTATGGTTAGGAAGAAAGATAGAAAGATTTGTAAAGATTGCAAAGTCATCTCTGGAGAAAGCTTAACTACCCAACATAGGGTAGTAGTGTTGGATATACGCCTCAAACATAGTATCAATAGAAATAAAATATATACAATTCCTAGAATTAAGTGGTGGAAGTTAAAGGATGGGAAACAACATATATTTAAAGAGAAGGTAGAAGTACAAGCATTAGGTGAAATATACAATGACTCTAATACAACATGGGATAAGATGGTATCAAAGTTGAAAATAGTAGCTAAGAGTGTCCTTGGTGAGTCAAAGGGGCATGCACCGCTAAGTAAAGAATCTTGGTGGTGGAATGAGAAAGTACAAGAGAAAGTGAAGGAAAAACGAATAGCTTATAAGGAATTATATATTTATAAGAACGAAGAAAATTTAAAAAAATATACAATAGCTAAGAAAGAAGCTAAGAAAGTAGTGAGTGAAGCAAAAAATGAAACTTTTGAACGGTTATATCAAAAATTGGATACAAAAGAAGGGGAAAAAGACATCTATAGAATAGCTAAAGTGAGAGAAAGAAAAACAAGAGATCTTAGCCAAATAAAATGTATTAAAGATGAATGTAATAGGGTATTAGTAAGCGATGGAGAAATAAAAGAGCGGTGGAAGAGGTATTTTCATCAACTTTTTAATGAAGGTTTAGGAGACCAACTTAACTTAGGTAATTTAATTAGGTCAAATGAGCATCGAAATTTTAATTTTTATCGTAGAATTCAAACTTCAGAAGTAAAACAAACTTTAAATGAGATGCACAATGGAAAAGCCGTTGGACCAGATGATATTCCGATAGAGGTATGGAAGTGCTTAGGGAAACAAGGTATTGAATGGCTTACAAAATTATTTAACATGATATTGAAAATGAAAAAAATACCTGATCAATGGAGGATAAGCACTCTAGTTCCCTTATATAAGAATAAGGAAGACGTACAAAATTGTGCAAACTATAGGGGTATTAAACTAATGAGTCATACTATGAAACTTTGGGGAAAAGTAATAGAAAAAAGATTAAGGAAGGAGACCATAGTGACAGAAAATCAATTTGGGTTCATGCCTGGAAGGTCGACAATAGAAGCTATACATCTTCTTAGACAATTAATTGAAAAATATCGGGAGCAAAAACAAGATCTACACATGGTATTCATTGACTTAGAAAAGACATATGATAGAGTCCCAAAAGAAATTATATAGAGAATTTTAGAAAAGAGAGGTGTTAGCATAACATATATTGAACTAATTAAGGATATGTATGAGGATGTAACGACCAAAGTAAAGACTTCAGGTGGAGTAACTGAAGCATTTCCAATAAAGATAGGGTTACATCAAGGATCAGCTCTAAGTCTCTATCTTTTTACACTAATTATGGATGAACTCACTGCGCGCATTCAAGACACAGTACCGTGGTGCATGTTGTTTGCAGATGATATTATTTTGGTAGATGAAACACGTGAAGGAATAAATGCTAAACTAAAATATTGGAGGGAAACACTAGAAAGGAAAGATTTTAAGCTTAGTAGATTAAAGACAGAATATATGGAATTTAAGTTTAGCAATATTAGAAGTAATGAAATAATTGTTAAGATAGGAGATGACGAATTGCCCGGAACCGAGAGATTTAAATATTTAGGATCATTTTTGCAAAACAATGGAGGGATTGAGAGAGATGTCTTACATAAAATACAAGTAGGATGGGTGAAATGGATGGGAGCGTCGAGTGTTTTATATGATCGTAAAGTATCTCTTAAACTTAAAGGTAAGTTTTATAAAATCCCAGTTAGGTCTGCTATGTTATATGGAGTTGAATGTTAGTCGAGCACATGAGCAGAAGATGAGAGTTGCAGAGATGAGGATGTTAAGGTGGATGTGTGGAGATACGAGGATGGACAAAATAAAAAATGAGAGCATTAGAGAGAAAGTAGGAGTTGCATCTATTGAAGAAAAACTCAGAGAGACACGTTTAAGATGGTATGGACATGTACTTAAACGACCAATAAATGCTCTAGTTAGGCGATGTGAAACTATGATAAACATGCATATAAAACGAGGAAGAGGAAGACCAAAAAAGACTTGATTAGCAACAATAAAACAAGATAAAATTTATTTAAATATAGATGATGATATAATAGGAGATAGAGCTCAATGACGTAAAAGAATTCATACAGCCGACCCCACCTAGTGGGAAAAGGCTTGGTTATTATTGTTATCGTCGTCTTTATTTATTTATTATTCCACTGTATGTTGTAATATGATAGAACGAACATGACAAACAAAAAAGGACCATCGATATTCACTCCCACCCCACCATCCTAATATAGAAACACGGTAGTATTTGTTGTTTTTTTTTTAATGATTTAGTGAAATATTTAGTTCCTTCGTTTCAAAGAAAAAGAATAAAAAACGTCATTGCTTTTCTTTGTTTATTGCAATCCAAAGGTGATCAAATTGTACCAATCAAAAAGTTCCTAAACAAACACTCAATTAAATCGAATAACAAAACGTAGAATACAATGATTACCTGAGTCAGTGAACTGAAATATAAATCACACAACATAAGCTTTAAAGAAGGATATAAGATTCGCTGACAGTGTCACCAGAGCAAGCTTAATTTCAGATGACGCAAACCATTTCACCAACACAGCCAAAAAACCGGATTTCCAGTTTTAACTTTCTTCATCCACTAAGATTGTTGTTTCTTTGCTTACTCCAACATCCCCAAGCGGGATCATATCATCATCTAGCAATGAAGGCAGTGGCGCCTCCTGTTACAAAGCAAGGTTTTAGAAGGAAAAGAGTTGACCTCATTTATTGGACTGATCTGAGACAACTAGCCAAAATTTATATTTAAATGAATAACAAAAAAAACATGAGATTAATCATTCTTATTTCCATATATCAGCCGATAACAAATATTTGACAATGCACTTTGAGCATTATCAAACTAAACTGTTTACTATCTCATTGTGCCGTAAGGTGAACTGAATGGAATGAAAATGATTCATTCTTTATGATTTCATTTCAATAACTAGATGGATAATTAATTGGAGATGAAATCGCTGACCTATTCTATCATGTACTTTACATATTCTATCTCGAGGCTTCAAGTTTAACAAATCAATAATGTACTTTAGGAATTCATAATAAATCCATCACAGTGTTAAAATGCTACCAAACCTTTGTTAAGCGCCAATGTGTCAACATGCTTAGTCATCAGATTATACACCGCATGTGACACATCACACTCCAATCAAACTAATTAATTATATAGGAAAAAAAATACTTATAAACCTTAATTGTTTAAACCTGTGTTAAAACAGGTAAAATGCATCATAGTTTTAGCAATTTACCAAACATAATATTACTTATCAAGTAATTATTTCACATTTAGAATGGACAAATAAAATGAGTGAACTGATTTGATCAATCGACAACATGATTGGGCAAACCAAATTGACCAGATAGGTCAACTGGCCAGTCGGATTCACCAAACTGAGCATATTGGGTGTCAAATGAGACATGTTGGACAACCAGGGCAGGTCGGTGGCACCATAACTGACCAAACAGAGACGAACCAAGAAAAGTCAGGTTGACTAGAAGAATTAGCAGAATGGGGCAAATATATAATGAATTATTCCACTTATAGTATGATTCCAAAACCATTACCAAACCAAAGAATGAAAAGGTCATTCTCCTTTTCCTTCCATGTAATTTCAATTTTTATTCCCATTCTATTCCACCATTCCAACATAACCTTTCTATATTATCTATCTCAGATTTGGCTGTGCTTTTAAATGACTGACTGACAACTCTAACATATGAACAAGCAAGCCTTACCAGGGATTTACGGATTTATACTCTAATCAGGACCCTTAAAACATTGTCCATGTGCAGAAAAATGCGATGCAATTGGCATGATGAATGCAAAAATCATTAACAATTGACTGGTTGGTGGTTAATGTAGCTAAAACTAAAATAATCACTCAAATAAATACCTGCTCCTGAATAAACAATTTCAACCTGATGCCCTTTAATTTGAAGAAACTTTCACAAAGAGCCTTAAGCTTGCCAACCTGCAGGTATAGAAGTGAAATTGATTCCAAAAATCATAGACTAGTTTGATAGACATCCAAAAAGTGGAGAAGGCAATTGCTTTGGTTTTTAATGCAACATACTATGAATCATACTTTATCTGTTTCTTTATGCCAGTCCATCCATCAAGGAAAGTTCATAAGTCATATAATGAGGATTTTTTTTTTTTTTATTATCAATTCATAACCTCAGCACTAAAACAAATATTAACGGGAGAACAGACATATAAATCCAAAGCCAAGACAATTGAAAATATTGGGCTTTGTGATAATTTCAATTATTCCTCTATCTGTAACTTTTAAATTTCAAAACTATCATTTCACTTATATAACATGTCCAAGATGTAAGTCAAAATCTAAATCATGCACATCTCGTCTACCACAACCTGTTTATTCTTCTCCCTTATGACAGCTCTGACAGAATATCTGATGTCGAGCAGGATAGTAATTATCGGGCTGATGAGAAGGCGAAATTGAGAAGGCAAGAGAAATCACCAAGAACAAAGAGAAAATCGAAAAAGGAAATTTTATTATCAATAGAGGATGATTCATCAAACATCTAAATGGGTGTTTATATAGACTCTAGACCCTAAGACTCAAAAAAGGAAATAACTCCTAATATACAAATCTCGATTCCTATCTTGTAAGGAGAGAAAAGAAACCTTACCAAAAAAGGAAAAATTCATAATAGAAAGAAATTATCAAAACAAGACACTAACATAGTCAACCCATGACTCATAAATACCAAAAATACCCTAAATACCATAAAAATGAAAATTATTAAAAATAGTAAAAAGATCTTTGGATCCTCCAAAAAGAGCCTAAACGGTTGATTTTGGACCCGAAATTTAGCGGTTATGGCTTCCCTGGTAACAAACGTAGGTCTTCAAATGATACACGCATGAGCGCTGACAAAACCTGATTCTGAGTTTTAAGTCAAAAGTTATGCCCTCCGGAAAATTGGGTCCCCTATGTTGGTCTGCATCAATCACATTAGGTTGAAAAGAACTCGTCCTTAAGTTCGTAGAGTCAAGTACTTCACATTGAAGACATCAAAAGTCTTCAAATGACTAGGAAAGCGCAAATTATAGGCATTATCGTTGATCTTCTGCAATATCTCACACGATCCAATCTGGATCTTTCAATCCTTCAGCTTATTGTACTCGCTAATAGGGAAATGAAATGATCACGAGTTAATACAGCCTAAACAAAATCTCCGACCTTAAAAAGTACCTAATGACGATGACTATCAACCCAAGTCTTGTACTTGGTATTGCTATCAAGAATTGCTAGTTTCAATTGCTTATGAATGCTCCAAAGATGCTTTGCAATCTCATCGGCTTTAGGATTAAATAGTCCTATACGTGGAACATAGGCTAAGTCCAAAACCCAGATGGGTTCCGCCCATAGACAATCTCAAAAGGACCCAATCCTGTGGTCCTATTTCTCAATCTGTTGTAGTCAAACTCTCTTTGAGGTAACGCCAAGTCCTATTGTTTTGCCTTAGTTCCTGTGAGACATCTCAGAAGGTTGCCCAGACTCTAATTCACCATCTCGATCAATCCATGCGTCTGAGGGTGGTAAGCACTGCCAAAGTTCAACTACATGCCCAATTTTTCCCATAAGCTGGTATCTCGATCTGAAGTCAAAAAATATCATGTAAACACATAATCTCCCTGTAGTAAAGATGGTCAATCTGGGTAGCAACCATAGTCTTCCTGCAAGCTACAAAGTGTGTCATTTTTGAAAATCTATCAACCACAACTAGAACCGAATCTAAGATTCATTGGGTGTGGGGCAATCTCAATACAAAATCCATACCGACATTAATCCAAGGAGCTTCAGGGGCAATCTCAATACAAAATCCATACTAACATTAATCCAAGGAGCTTCAGGAACAGGCAAGGGAATGTACAAGCCTGCATTAGTGAGAACCTCCTTAGACTGCTGGCATATAAAACATCAGTCTACAAAGTAAGCCATATCGATGGTTAACTTAGGCCAACAAAAATCAGTAAAGATGAGGGTCAACGTCTTATCACGTCCGAAGTGTCCCTTATTATGAAGCTCACGCATGATCTCTGCCTCAAAGCACTCTGGAACGCATAACTGCAACCCACGAAACAAATAGCCATTATGCAAAATAAAATCATGTTGGCGACCATCATGTAGAATATCCTTCCAAATGAAGGTTCAATTGTCTATATATCTGCAAAGATCTCAAAGCCTGCAACTTTGGTACTTATGGAAGTAAGTAATGAAGAGTGACGACCCAGAGCATCTACGACACGGTTCAAACTCCCAGATTGGTGTCTTAAAAGTGAACTCTTATAAGTAAGTCACTCACTTAGCATGTCGCCTACTCAGCTTATGTTGACCACTAATGTACTTCAAGGCCTCGTGATCTATAAGCAGGATGAATTCCTTTTGTACTAGGTAATGATGCCAATGCTTCAAGAACTGAACAATGACATAGAACTCCAAATCGTAAGTAGAATAATTCTTCTTAGATTTGGACAACTTCTCACTAAAGCAACTAGATGCCCAAACTGACTCAGACCACCTCCTATACTGATGTCGAATGCATCATAGTTGATCTCGAACACTTGGTCAAAATTGGTGCCCCGGTCATCTTCTGCTTGAACAGTTGAAAACTAGTCTCTGCTTCTTCAAACCACTTGAAATCTCGTCCCTTGAGACACTCAATGATGGAAGCAATCAGAGTGCTGAAATTTCTGATGAATTGACGGTAAAAAGAGAAATCAAGAAGAGAAGGCAAGAAGAGAAATCACTAACTGACGACGGACAGGATAACGATTATCCAGCGGGTTGATGAGAAAGCGGAATTGAGGAGAATAGAAGAAGAGAAATCACCAAGAATAAAGAAAAATCTGAAAAATAAACTTTATTATCAATAAAGGATGATTCCTCAAACATCTAAACAAGTGTTTATATAAACTCTAGACCTAAGACTCAAAAAAGGAATAAGTCCTAATATACAGATCTCGGTTCCTATCTTGTAAAGAAAGAAAAGAAACTTTACTAGAAAAGGAAAAATTCATAACAGAAGGAAATTATTAGAACAGGACACTAACATAGACAACTCATGACCTATAAATACCAAAAATACCCTAAATATTATAAAAATAAAAATTACTAAAAATAGTAATAAAGATCTTTAGACCTCCGAAAAGGGCCTAAACGGTTGATTTTGGGCCCAAAACTTGGGTGTTATAGGTTCCCAGTAGCAAACGTAGGTATTGAAATTCTACACGTGTGAGTGCTGACAGAACCTGATTTCGAAATTCGAGTCAAAAGTTATGCCCTCCGGAAGATTAGGTCCTCCTATACTGGTCTTGCATCAATATCCCCATGGGGATACCTGCTACCATCACAGTGTGCCATGAGCACGACCACCAATCACAGTAATGTCTTATGGAGCTACTATACTAAAATTAATCGGGGTTGATGACACACATGTTAATGATGGATCTCGTCTATCCATAAAATACAATTGAATAACTTTATTTACATTTTTACTTAATTTATTACTCTGTCCAATAATTGGGGAAAATTGAAGAATGAGCACGTAAGATGAACTTCATTGGAAATCAGAAGTGGCAAAATTAAAAATTTATCCAGAGCAGCAAATAAATATAACAAAAACTTCTCAACACAATATATAGCTCATCAACATGGTATATATAGCTCAAAAATTGAGGCAATCAAAATTGGTTACAAATACCTAATTTAAAATTTATTATACAAAATTGGTTACAGATACTTAACTAAGGTTAGTAACGACACTAAAGCTTATATATACAAATAACTAATTTAGAATTTAATACAAATTTGGTTACAAATAAATTAAGGTTAGTAATAGCACTGGAGGTTATATATAGTATTTTTATTCTATTTTTTTATTTTAACAGTTAAACGAGCTGAATTAAACCAACTTGGTTCAACTTAATGGCTTTTGAGGATCTATTTGAGGTTTACTTAAGAGTTTGGTCGAGTCCATCAAGTGAGCCTTGCGTTTAGGGTCAAATGAATTCAAATCAAACTCGATTTGTACTTATTTTATTCAATTTAAGCCTATTCGGTTAAGTTGGTCAACCGTTTTACACATTCCATGTTCAATATTGATTGTATCTTGATATTTGCATGTTTTTCTATTGCTATAGCTTAGATCTTGAGCTCATCTATAATACTAATAATGACAGAGGTTGTAAAATTGTTGTGAATGTGAAAATATTAAAAGTGAATAAATGACTATTATAAATGACCAAATTAAAAATAAAAAATGAATAATCTAAGCCTAGTCATATAAAGGGCTACATGGGTGCATGTGTTGTATATGGTCAATCTTATGCATTACACTATATCAGTATTTATAACCGATGTGGCTATCGGCCCACATGTCAGCTAACATCATTCATACCCTATAGACTTGAGTTTAGTAATTCACTTCTTTTTATTTGCTTTAAAACAAATGTTCGAATGTGCTACTGTGAATATAAATGTGTTATTTGTATAATGACACAAAGATTGAAAGCTAATTACATTCTTTATTGAAAATCTAGTGCTAAAATGTGATTTACCACTTGTTGACCTATAAATTCTTAAATAAGATCATAATTAATGTACATTCTTCTGTGTACTTACTTTGCAATTTTGTGGTCATTCTATATTTTTTTCTAAGCCTCTAGTTTTGCAGTAGCAGAAGTATGTTAGGGTCCTAGTTGATTTTAGCTAGGGATAGACTTAGAGATACCCAAATGTCATGAAAACCCATTTTGTTAATTAATGATTCATCTGTTTTGCATTTCATTTTATTGGCACATAGTCTAATGTATTTTTCAAAATGATACTTTCCTTACAATATGCTTGCATTTACTTGAAAACTATTATATCTCTTTAACAAACGAATACAATGCATATTTGTTTTTTTCGCACTAAAGATGGTTTTAAAAGCATTAAAGAAAAGGACAACCTATTAAACTTTAGAGACTTAAAGCATAAAAGATGAGATATGTATTTTACAGAATTAATTTGGTATCATGTCAGGAGATCAAGCGTTAATTACTTAAATAAGACACTGCTTCCATGGGTAGTTGTTTCAATAGGTCTTGGGGTCAATTCCTAGCGGATACAAAATATCTTGTTGGGTGACTGACCTTTCGCATGCAAAGGGTCTGTGCTAGGGTAAAATGTCTCCCATGATTTACCTACCTGTATCTAACAGGGGAGCCGGCAATACTGGGCCATCTGAGATGAGCGTTATTACCTTTTGTTGCTCCAATTACTTAAATAAGACACTAAGGAATATAGAGAAATGATTTATACATAAGTTTTATTTACTTTCACAAAGCTTATTATAGGATCCTAATGTTTTTAAAAAATAGATGAGTGACATTGATGTGATAAAAGTAATGTCAAATAATATAATTACGAATTTTAGAGCTAATGGAAGTGTGTCAAAAGTTTCCATTGGTAGATTTACATGATAGATCAACTCTATATCCCCTATATTAATGGATGAATTAACCAATAATTCTCCTTGATATATGCTATTTTCAAATAAAATCATGTTAATAGACAAGAGTACTAATGTAACAAGAAGAGAGCTTGATTGTTTAAAGGTATGTGGAGTAGGAATCTAAAATGTAGTGCTAAAGAAGTGTAGAAAGGTGGTAGAAACTTAGGCATAACACCTAAGAAATAGTACGCATCACGTCATCAGACAATTTCTTAAAGACTCATTTTTCTATTTTATATTTCAATAGTAACGCAAACATGCATATTTACACTGATAGATGCACTCTTCAAATATAGAAAACATAGAAGTCTCATAAATATACTTTTCGCTAAACTCTTGACTAGATTAAAAGCATTATTACTAAATTAAAGACTCTTTTAATTGAACTTTCAATTTCCCAAACTTTCCTGTCAAATATTGGAACTATTGGACTTTATACTCTTCGACTTTCCAAAGTTTCTTTCAAATGTTGGACTTGTTGGACTTTACACTATTTTTTAAATAAGTACATCATTTTCCAAATTATATCAAATAAAAGTTGGACTTTGGCACTTACAGACTTTTAGAGGAGCATGTCACTTATCTTCATCAAGTACAAATAAATTAAATTCAAAGCTTGAATGGTGGAGAAAAACAAAGTGTGTCAAAAGACTACATTATAGATCAACTCCCTATTTATTTATGGATAAATTCACAAATCATATTCAACATAAACTTAGTAAATGGTATTTGCAAATGAAATTATGCTAATAGATAAGAATGTAAATCAACCGAAGCTTCAAATATGTTGAAAATATTTTATAAACTAAAGCATTCAAGTTAAATAGAACTAGAACTAGCCATATGAAATACAAATTTCAATAACCAAAAAAAATTAAGAGAATAGCTGGACAAATGAACATTAAATTCTTCTGAGAATTTCAGTGAGATATTAATGAAGTTAGTATTAAACGTGAATCTTGAAATGAAGAAGAGTTTTTGGAGTATCATGTGATTGATGTGTTCACTATGGCTTAAAATCTTTTACAAGACTATAGAATGGTCCTTAATACCTAATGGATTATATTGAACTATTTTAACAAGTTAAATAGTTAATAAAGTACAGATGAGAATATTAAGATTGAAGTTCACGGATAAAATTAAAAAATAATAATAATAAAGAACCTTAATAGTTGAGACAAGTGAGTCTAGTTTGAATAGATGATAAACTGGAGCATATATTGAACTGACATCTTCAAAAGCAACCAATAAATTGGATTAGATCTAAATTGATTGAAGAAGTGGGAGATGAAGGGGCAAAAACTTCAATCAATGTGATAAAAAATTAATTGATTTAAATATTGCAAATCATAGAGATATGCATTGAAACTGTTGGAGAAATAAGATTGTCCCTACATAGTCAGAAAACATGGCATGATGATGATGATACATCATGTGTATATGCAATTTAAATTTTAAAAAGAGATAAATGCACAACTTCCTTAATTTCCAAGAATAGATAATTTCCATTAGTAAATGGAATGGACCATTAGAACAAATAGGCTTTTACCGATATTTCTTAAAATATTTCTTCAAGATCTCATGATCATATGAACTAATTTATAAAATTAGCAAGTTTTTATGGTCACCCTAACACAAATCATGGATTCCTAAAAATTGAATCTAAGGTTTTCAGTCTCTAACCGAAATGACACGGTTTCTATCAATATAGTTTTGGTATTTTTCTTAAATATGTGTATCTTAATAAAAAATAATTAATATTTGATTGTTATAAATGCTCAGTTGAGATTATATTTCAGTTGTTGACTATTGAGTTCATTGTTTTGGTATTTCCATGTGAGGTTTTGTGCTTATTGAATTTTTAACAATAGCTATCAGTAACATAAAAATTCAAAATTTATATTTTTATTAATATTGCACACAATGATATAATCTTAATTACTTAAAGTTTTATTGTTGAGACTTCATGTCTAAGAACTTATAATGGTCATGAAGCTTGACCTTCAGTTTCAACATCTTCACATTGGTTATGTTACATTTATTTGGATGTTTTAATTTCAAAGGATTCATGTAATTTTTATATTTTCAGAATATATAAAAGAGTCGCCTAAATTTAGTTTAACAATGTAGATAAAATTAGATTTTCTATAGTATAGTGAAAGGATGAGGAGATGATAACACAATAATTCTTGGCTCAAAAAGTGTTTTTATATTTTACATTTTAATTTTTAAAACCAATTTTTCATTATAGTAATTTTTATATTGGTTTTATATAACAACCTAAATTGTTAGATAAAGGAAAACAAATATATTTTTTTCTTGAAAAAATTGATATAATACTTAAATTAAAATTTATATAAATAATTAGGATAGATTTCATGTCACCTTACTAATATCAAAAGAAGTGTAATATATTTTAAATGATATTCTTATAAATTTAAAATATAAAATAAATTATTTTTAACTTAATTTTAAAAATATATATTTAAATAAATCATCATATAGAATCCTAGTTATTCCTTGGCATTCGAACAAAAACTAAAAGAACACAAATGAAATGCTTGACACAATTTCGTGGAACTCTAATTTTCCCATCATATGCTAATGCTAAACTGTCTCACCCAATGTCACAAAAATTAGAACCCAAAAAACTTCACCAGTGCTATATATGGAATCTTATCCTATTTTTAAAAAATTACATTTTAATTTATTTTCAAAAATATTTAGATAACTAATTAAGCTAAATTAAACTAATATTTTTAAAACTAAAGTTGAATGGCAATCAATTTAAGGTTTGGTGGAATCGATCAAGTAGACATGGTGATTAACATAAAGTGAATTCACATATAATTCAATTTGAATTTATTTTAATAAGTTTACAATTAAAGAAATTATATATATAAGATAATTTGATTATGAATTATATTTTTTTTTTTGTCACAACTCACGTCTCTCCCCTCTCCTGCAATCCCTCTCTTGATCCCGATCGTTGCTTGATACCACACTCACTACCATAGTTCAAAATTTCATTTCGTGCCGGGCGGAACGGGCGAAACTTACCGTTCCGCCCGCGCACGGAAACCGGTACCGGACGAGCGACAATTTAGTCGCGTCGTGCGTCACGCGCCAAGAGGAGTCGTGCGCGCACCAAAAATCGTCGCACCATGAGGAACAGCGTCGCTAGAAGCTTCCGGTGTCGCCGGAAGCTTCGCAGCGCCTGAAGCGCGTCGCGAGCGTCGAAGGAGTCGCAATGCGACGTTTCTAGCGACGCCGAAAATGTCACGGACACTTCTGGCGCTGCCGGAAGCGTTGTCGGACTCCTCCGGTGCCGCCGGAGGTGTCGCCGGAGCCTCCGGCGCCGTCGGAGGCATCCACGGGGCGTCAATGGCGTCGCGGGCGAGGCGCGGGCGCAGGCGCTGGGTCACGGGGCAGGGAATCACTGTGCAAAATTACAATTTAAATAAATTAAACAATTCTCATTTAATTGTGATATTTTAAAGGGGTTTTTTTAAACCCTAATTAAATTATCCCAATAAAATATAAAAAATATATTTAAAATTTTTAAAAAATAATCAATTTTATTAAATAATATTCTGAAATTGTTATTACTATTTTAAAATTTTAAAAAATTCTTTAAAATTCTAAAAAAAATAAAATTTTTTATAAAAATTCTATTAAATCATATTTATATTCTTATATATATTTTTTAATTATTTTATATTTTTTACTGATTTAATGTTTAAATAAAATTACCGAAACCGTATCAGCACGGCACGATACGATACTAAAACCGTATCGTTCCGGTCTCGGACCAAAATCTCGGCACAGGTCGAAATTTTAAACCTTGCTCACTACCACTACAGCGCCTGTTGTCCATCTCTCTCCTTTCTAGTAGTTCCCCTCTCTTTGATCTATCTCAACTTGATACATCAATCTATCTCAACTCGATACATCAACCCCCCACCCCACCACACAAACATCTATTGTATCTGTTATCACTGCTCTGATGATGGTTTCTCTTCATTAATCTCTCTTCTCTCTATCTATTTCTGATGCAATCTGCTATCCCGTTGTTAGTGTCGGTCAGCAGGCAGAATAGGGTTACCTACTCCTAATGGTCAATGCGAGCTCTTAGAATATTGTTACAAGTAGATTCATTGGATTGGTATAGCTTGACACCTTAATCCTTGGTTAAGTCAAATTGGATTGGTAGAAACTTCCTAAGACAAAATGGATTTACACTAAATCAAATGGCATACAGTAACAGTAGATGGCAGCTTCTTGGTCAAGGGTTGTTTTTCTCCCATGGAAGCTCCTACACACTTCAACGTAACACCTGCACAACCAAGAGAAATTATTTCCATATATTATTGGCTACTGATTGTTTTCAAATCACATTTAAAACCATACAGATAAGTCCAGAAGACATTTTCTGTGGTCCAGAAATTCCAGAGGATGGTGTCTCATCAGCAATACCATGCAGTGCCTTAAGCTCCACAAATCTGCATTCGTGAGGAGCTAAATCATAATATCTAGACAATTTAATTAAGCCTTCGGGCTTTTCTAATTGACTGGTAAATAAAAAATTTACTCTATAATGGCATGGAGTCAAAAGGGACAAATATAAAACCTTAATGGAATGAAACAAATAAATGATGGCGTCACACTGTCCTACACACAGCCAATTTGTTGCATTGACAAAAATAAAGAAAAAAGCAGTGGATTACCTAGGATGAAAGCGTTGAATTTCCTCCAGATCATCTGACTGCATCTTTGACATAACAAGACGGACATATCTGCATTATTCACTAGTATAAGCATCCAGATATAAAAGGTACCAATCTAGACAAACTTTCTATTCAAACTTGATCCCTAAATATCTATCCAAATTATGGGCATAGATGTGATTCAGATTTATTTACTAGAATCAAGGAAGTTGTGAGAGCAGACATGGAGAAAACTGTCTCACCCGCATCATGCAACACCCCAAATTTGTACTTGCAACATTTGTCTGTAATTCTAGTTCAATCCGAATAATTTAAGATATTGTAGTATTCACACTGCAAACTAGGCGATAATATGAAGGGATCAGGATCACTTCTACTGAATTACTAGTTACAAATTTCATTTCTTGTCTACTGAATTACTAGTTACAAATTTCATTTCTTGTCTACTGAATTACTAGTTACAAATTTCATTTCTTGTTTTGACTGAAATTGCTCCCCTTGTATCATTGGATTTTCCATTATATGCAGGAACCAATCAAAATTGTAAGAATCATATATACACAAACATCATTCAAATAAGACTTTTCTCATTTTCTTTTTGCAAATGGTGTTTTTGCACAATCACCGTTCAGTAAGCAGATATCATCCCTTGTTGACTGTCATTGTAATTACTTGACAAGTAATCTCAAACTACACCGCTCATCACTGACTCCCTGTGGTAATATATTGGGTTAATTAAAATATCTTGAATTATGACCTACTTCATACATTTTATCTTCTCATTTCCCAATCTTATGCATAAACTTAGAAATTTGTAACAATTTTATTCAGCATTTCCCAATCTTCTTGTGAGGTGGCAGCCTCACAAGAAAGCATGCAATCATGTGTCGTCTATTCACTAAAAAGGCCAATTCACATAAAATATCACTGAATATTTATATAGTCATAAGAATGTGAGCATGTGTTTCTTAGGTTTCCCTTACATGATTTGGCCTTCTGGGTTGACAAGCATGTAAAATAATAGAATAGGTTGCCACATCACCAATTTACTAATACTAACAGTACGATAAAATATGCATTTCTAAATTTTTGCATACTACAATAAAAAATGTGATATCTGTTAGTTCAGTATAAAACTACAACAAACAATATAGTTGAGAACATAGGCTCATTAACTTATATCATTGCATTTTGAGTTGTTTATATGCTTGCCCATTAGAATCAGAGGAATCCATTATTAATGTGTCAGTAACAGTCAATCACAGGTAAAGGCTTTTCTTTTCCTTCTACCAGTACTATGCTTTACAATACTTTCACCATGTGATTGGCGGTCACATGCTTAATTATGCAATAGAACCGCAATATCTCTTTTCTTGTTGAATTCCATGGCAACTACTTGCCATGCAAAAACAAAATTCCTGATGATATAATCAGGTCAAGGAGGATACAATGTTACTATACTAGCATATATATACTGCATGGATGTTCAGATTATATTCAATCTAGCATATTATGAAATTTAGCTGCACATTTTCTTTCAGCAGAGCATCATAGGTAAACCATCTAACCATAATACCAGTAAAGATAAAATGTCTAACCATTATTCAATTGATAAATCAACTCACCGAATTTCTGATTCTTTCCGCTCACGTTGACTTACCTATTAAACAAAGTATATAAATTTATTCTAAAAACCGCAAAATAGATAGGCAAATTGATTAATAGAGAAGATTAATACCTCACTCCCATTGAGGAACTTAACTTTTGCAAGTCGTGCAACCAACACAAATCTCGAGACACCTCCTTTGGAAGGATCAACAATAGGATTGTCTGAAAGCCTTATGTCCTTCAATTAATGCCAAAACATAAAGTTACGAAAGAATATGCAGATGGCGATCCCAAATACAAATTTCTCTAAAATGCAAGTCAACTCAGATTCAGCTGATGCATGTGTGAAAGAATAATGAATGGCACATGCTGTGGTCCTTGCAAATAATATAGCAATATCAAGCATTTGACGTGAGCTATTGTTAGTTAGGCAATGGATGAGTGGAGGAGAGAAATTATTAAAGAGAATTATCAGAGAATGGTGTGCATGCACAATTATCCAAGATAAATGAGCTCACCATCAATCTAGGGAACAGGTTCAAGGAATCGATTGATGCCGCGTTATCAATCTCGTTGGATCCTAAACATCTTTTTAGTTGTCAGTCACATTAGAGAAAACCAACTAATGTAACAAAGAATGTATCAATCTCTAATAATTATGTTCAACGTCCAAAAGGATATTACAAAAAAGTTAAAACCAGAGTCTACCAATGAAATCAAAGAGGCATCGCAAGTTACCTAGAAGTAGGCACTGCAGACATTCAAATGGTCTAATATTTGTAGCCTTTGTAGAAAAATCACTTCCTGTCATTCGTTGATCAAGAGGGTAGTATATTTGCCTCAGTTTATTCCTGTTCAAATGCAGCTGTTCCAAACTGCAACCATAACTTAAATATCTTGGACTAGGAATATGAGTGCTAGAGAAAAATACAAGCTTACGTTCTCAAACTTCTTGAAATAGCAATAATTGACATGTTAGATGGCAGCATGCATTCTTACCTTCTTAAATAAGAAAGCTTCAATATTTCATCCCATGATTCAATATGATTCTCTTCCAAATTTAAAACTCTCAACGAATCAAATCCTTGACCACGAGCATTGGAAGCACACTGTTTGATGAAATAACATAGCATCATATTTCTTTGTTCTTAGGTTTTTTTCGTTTTGTTTTGTTTTTCAAATCACTTATAGAAGTTACAGAATTCGGCATTGAGAGCAAAAAAGGAACTAATCATTGGCCATGCTAAATATTGAAAAACCACTCCCTAAATGTTCATTTAGGTCCATAACTAAATACTGATGGAAATAAATTTATTGTTACCAAAATGTAATAAATAAATGAATCACCAAGAGTGACTACATTATATGGGATAAGCACCACTTACACCAGTGAAGAAAAGGTACCATCGATAGCCAACAGAGAAGCCCTTTCAACATGCTCCTTACAAGTAGCATAAATGGCAAATCAAGATAAAAATAATCATATAAGGCCAGTTCTTTTCATTCATTAATCATAGTTTAAAATCTCGTGTCGTACCAGGCGGCAAAGGTGGAATTTATTGTTCCATTTGCTGACCAGCATGGCACCAAAACCGGCACGCCCCCTCGAGACCCCGTGCAAGGCTACGCAGTCATGCCGAGGCCCCACGTGAGGCCCCGCGGTTACATGACGAGACCACAGTTATTTTTTAAAAATTTTATTTTGTTAACTATTATTTTTTTATTTTGTTAATAGTTATTTTTTCCTTCTTAATTAATTTTTCTTGTGACCGTAAAGTACCTCTTAAACTTAAACGTAAGTTCTATAAAACCGCAGTTAGACCTGCTATGTATATGGAGCTGAATGTTGGGCTATGACTCGAGCACATGAACAGAAGATGAGAGTTGCAGAGATGAGGATGTTAAGGTGGATGTGTGGACATACGAGGATGGACAAAATAAGAAATGAGAGCATTAGAGAGAAAGTAGGAGTTGCATCTATTGAGGAAAAACTCAGAGAGACACGTTTAAGATGGTATGGACATGTACTTAGACGACCAATAAATGCTCCAGTTAGGCGATGTGAAACTATGATAAACATGCATATAAAACGAGGAAGAGGAAGACCAAAAAAGACTTGGTTAGCAATAATAAAACAAGATAAAATTTATTTAAATATAAATGATGATATAATAGGAGATAGAGCTCAATGGCGTAAAAGGATTCATACAGCCGACCCCACCTAGTGGGAAAAGGCTTGGTTGTTGTTGTTGTTGTTGTTGTTAATTAATTTTTCTTCCTCCCCATATTTTTATTTTTTTATTTTTTATCCTTAAACACATGGAAAAATTTTCTTTTTAATTTTTTTTATTCCTTTCCTCCTTAAATACATTAAATACATGGGGGGAAAATTTATTTTTAATCTGATTAAAATAAATTAATCCAATATTATGTTTAGACTTTAATTAATTCTAAATTGATTTTTAGTCAATGCTAATTTTTAAAATATTAGTATAATAAAAAAAAAAGGGCAACCCGGTGCACGAAGCTCCCGCCATGCGGGGTCCCGAGGAAGTATCCATTGTACACAGCCTTACCATACATTTTGCAAGAGGTTGTTTCCATGATTTGAATTTGTGACCTTTTGACCACAAAGCAATAACTTTACCGTTGCGTTAAGGTTCCTCTTCAAATATTAGTATAACCAAATAGTAAATATTTATTGTAATCAAATACTATAATAATATTTTTTAATTAATATATTTTATATTTAAAAAATACCGAAACCGTATCGGCACAATACAATATTAAACCATATCATTTCAATCGTAAACCAAAACTCCGATACGGCTCAAAATTTTAAACCATGTTCCTAATGTAAGTTCAAGATTATAGATTTGAAGAAATCAGAATGTAACTCTTACCACTATTATCTGTATATTATTTTTCATCAAATGTAATTCTTGGATAGCAGAAAGTGATTCTTTGAGTTCTTCAACCTGATTGCAGTAAACTAATAGTCAGCTGTTTTGATAGAAAAAAAAAATTACATCTACATCTTTAAGTGTCACCTGATTCCATGTGATGCCACAATTACTAAGAACCAGTACACGGATGCCCCCAAGAGAAGGAATATAAGGAATTTTACAATCCATGAGATTGTTTGTTAAGTTGAGAATTTCAAGAGCTGGTAGTGCTTTGCAGAGGGTATCAATATCCTACGACAACAAAAGACGGAATTAAATTAAATGAAATGATAGTTATCGACAAGAAGCCAACAGCCAAAAGATTAATATATAAAAAAAATTTCATGTACCAAAGAGAGAAATATACTCCAAACAAAAAATCAGAAAATTTAATTGATTCAAGTACTCAACTCATATTAACCCACATTGCTTGTTTTACATTTATTATACTAACTGGGACAGAAATGTGTTGCATGAAATTTGGCTAAGAAGATCTTAGCCACAGGGTGTCTCTAGCTTTCCTCCATGTTATTTGCGATAAAAAGAATTAATTATCTTTATTGAAGAGTGAGACATATTTATATACAAACTAGGAATCTATTTTAGAAAATTATAATTAGGTTAATTGATGATTAGTTAATTGACATATATATTAATTAATATATATAGATAATATAGTAACTAATATATATAGATAATACTCCAAAAATACTGAAATGCAAAATCCAACATCACAGAACAAGAAAGGATCCTGGATATAGCAGAGGTAGGCAACACTCTCTCACACCTTGCCTTCATATGGCCAATACATCAGAGTCGTGCTGGATGAATTCTGTGTCCTTTCAGTATACATGGTATCGACGAGACACAAGTTCTCAGCCAACACGCACTGCACCAGAAGGAATAGATTTGATTCCTTCTATGGAGAAGAACAAAAGGATTAGAGCTATGAATTAGGGTTCATGGAGTACCAATTACAGTCAATGGTGATTAGCGACACCATGGATGCATCATGCATCAAAAGAAACTGTGAATCAAGTGGTATGCAAACACTTATTTCAGGTTATTCACCCTCCTCTAGTTAGCCGCACCAGGACCAACCGTATATGTTATACTTACGTCAAGTATATGTTATATTTACAACAGGGTATATGTTGTATTTACAACAATTCTAGACTATATTTACAATAGTACTTATATGTTATAGTTATAACAGTTATACGTAACATTTATAATATATATCATATCAGTATTTATATCTGTTACATTAACAGTATATTATTTATAATGTATATCATATCAGGATTTACATCTGTTATATTAACAGTATTAAATGACATCATGCATTATAAAACAATGTTATTCAATATTTACATTTCATATTATATAAATTGTTATATAATTAATAATGTGTAACAGATATAAATTATCAATTATAACAGTTAGTTATATAACATTAATAATAATAATTGCTATTAATAGATATAACAAAAAAATCTATAATAATTTATCAGTAATATAATAATGATATGTAATAAACTTTTAATTATATAACCACTATAAATTATCTTATACACCGCCCACCACGAACCAGTCCCAATCTGACATAAAGGAAGAGAGTTACATTAGGTTGCCAGCCAATATTAAACTATGACAAAAGTTCAATGAATGGATCCAAAAGTATTGTGCTAATGTTAGGTTGTTCCCGGAAGGAACGTGTTGTAGGGGCGTCTCGGCAAAGACCGCTACATCTCCAGATCTCGGGTGTATTGTTAAATATGTAAGAGTTCACATTGAAAAGTGCATCGACAAGGACCGCTACATTTCCATGAGAACTTAGGTGTAGAATTAAATAAGCAAGAGTTCTCACACTATAAATTGGATAAGAACAAAAATTATAGGAAAACTAATAGTCTAAGATTTGGAACATGGAACATAGGAACTCGTAAAGCAATGGAGGTAATAGATACAATGATTAGGAGACGAATTAGTATTTTATGCGTAAAAGAGACATTGAGCGAGAAGGAAAAGATGATAAAGAACTCAAGTTTTAAATTATATAGTACATAGGAAAGAGTAAAACAAGAAATGTAGTATATATTTTTTTTTTGTAGATAGTTCGTTGAAAAATAAAGTTAGAGTAGTTAAAAAGGGAATAGAATTATAGCACTCAAGATAGTAGTAGCGACAGAAACTATGAACGTAATTAGCATATATGCATCTCAAGTAGGATTATATGAAGATATCAAATCAAGATTATGAGATAACCTAGATGAAGTATTACAATCATTCCGCCAAATAAAATAATTTTAATACGAAGCGATCTAAATGACCATGTTGGAGTGAAAAATGAGGCATATGAGAAAATGCATATAATTATATGTTTGGAACAAGAAATGAAGAAAGAAAAACTATATTGAATTTTACGATAACATATGACCTTATATTGCTAATATTTAAAAAAAAAAAAGAGAGAAGAACACTTGATCACGTTAAAAGTAAAAATAATAAATCGCAAATTGACTTTCTTATAGTTAAGAAAAGACAGAAAGATTTATAAAGATTGCAAGATAATCCCTAGAGAAAGCTAAACTACTCAACATAGGTTAGTATCGTTGGATATACTCCTCAATCATAGTATAAATAAAAGAAAAATATATACGATTCCTAAAATAAGTGGTGGAAGTTAAAAGATGGGACATAAAACATATTTAAGGAGCAGGTAGAAGTACAGGTGAAATTACACATGGGATAAGATAATATCAAAGTCAAAAAAATAATAGCTAAGAATATACTCGGTGAGTTAAAGGGGCATGCACCACTAAATAAGGAATTTTAGTAGTAGAATGAGAAAGCATAGAAGAAAATAAAGGAAAAATGAACCATCTATAAGGAATTATATATTTGTAAGACCGAGGAAAATTCAAAAAAATATACAATAACCCATAGAAAGACTAAGAAAGAATGAATGAAGTAAAGAATGAAACTTTTGAATGACTATATTGAAAATTGGATACAAAAGAAGAGGAAAAAATATTTATAGAATAGTTAAAGTGAGAGTGAGAAAGACAAGATGTTAAAGATGAATGCAATAGGATACTAGTAAATGATAGAAAAAATAAAAGAACGGTGGAAAAGATATTTTCATCAACATTTTAACAAAGGTTTAAGTAACTTAAGTAGGTCAAATGAATGTAAAAATTTAAATTTTTATCGTAACATTCAAACTTCAAAAGTAAAACAAGTTTTAAATGAGATGCAAAATGAAAAAGCAATTGAACCAGATAATATTCTGAGGTATGGAAGTGCAAGATATTGAATGACTTACCAAATTATTTAACATGATATTGAAATGAAAAAATATATCTGATTAATAGAGGATAAGTATTCTAATTTCCTTATATAAGAATAAGGGAAACGTACAAAATTGTATAAACTATAGAGATATTAAACTAATGAATCATACTATGAAACTTCGGGAAAAAGTAATAGAAAAAAAATTAAGGAGACCACAGTGACCGAAAATCAATTTAAGTTCATCGACAATAAAAATTATATATATTTTAAGGCAAGATCTACACATGGTATTCATTGACTTAGAAAAAACTTATGATAAGTCCCAAAAGAAATTATATGGAGAATTTTATAAAAAAGAAATATTAGTGTAACTTATATTGAACTAATTAAGGATATGTATGAGAATATAACGACCAAAATGAAGACTTCAAGCGGATTAACTAAAGCATTTCCAATAAAAATATGGTTACACTAAGAATTAGCTTCCCTATCTTTTTACGCTAATCATAGATGAACTCACTAAACACATTTAAAACTCAGTACTATGATATATGTTGTTTACAGATGATATTATTTTGGTAGATGAGATACGTGAAGTAGTAAATGTTAAACTAGAATTTTGGTGGAAAACACTAGAAGTGAAAGGTTTTAGACTTAATAGAGTAAAGACAAAATATATGAAATTTAACACTAAAAAATCAACGATTAGTGGCGACTTTAGTGACGGTTTATTTCACTCTGTCGCTAATAGCGACATATAACTTATTCGACGTCGGTATTTGCGACAGAGTATTTAATCCGTCGCTAATTATACAATAAAATTTAAAAAATCAGATGATCATTGATAGAAAAATATTAAATTCCAGCATTAATAGCGATGGATTAAATATTAGTTGTCACTAATAGCAACGGAGTAAATATTTGTCGCTAAAATCGAGAAAAATAAGGTTTTCAGCCCGCATATCAAATTCACGCGATCGATCTCCTCACTCTCACCCTTCGGTGATTCTGTCTAACAACCGACCACGGCATCTCCGACGAAATTCATCTCCATCCTATCCTCTCCAACGCATCCTCTCCGGCGACGGCATCTAGCAGCCTTAGCCTTGTGTCCAGTAGGCTTAGTTACCGACTCCGGCCTCAACACTCTCTCCGTCATTTCTAAGTCATTGGTGCTCTCCGACGTCCGCGAGTCAGTGTGTCAGAGCTCCTTCTCTCCGAAATCCAACTCCTCACTGTCGTCATTATGCCCTAGATCTCCACTATTCGCAAGCACTCCTTCGAGAAAAAATCTATCTGCTCTTCTCCATCGCAAGGTAAAGCTTTGGTGCTCTCAGGTCGTGTATTCTTATGAGGCTGAATTCGACCTCACGTTGTGCTCATGAGACTAGATTTGTTTCCGAGGGCGAGCCCGTTGTATTATTTTGCTGATATTATGTGTATGTTCCATGTATGTTTGAATTTTTAGAACAATATTGATGCGCTAAGTTCTCATATATATGTTATTTTGATTGTCCAATTATAGTTTTCCATTGTCATGCATACTAATTATGATATTTGATAATTAGATTAAGTTAGAGATACAATGATTCCTATTCAATTGCAAGTAATTTCATGAGACCTAAAAAGAAGCTCGTTCTTCTAATCCAATCATAGGAGAACCTCTTACAAGAAACTAAGGTTTCCGACATTTACCTTAGAAAAGCATGCTTAGTTTCATGGGACCTAAATGATTTAAATATAACCATGCTTAATTTGACATGATTAACAATACTGAAAATTTTATTCTCATTAGGATACAATGTATATGAACAAGACTTTGATGTACAATAGGTTAGGCAATGGCTTTATCAGTCAAGAATTTTTTGCTAGGGTTGAAGAATTTGTGAACTTCATTGAGTCTCATCCAGAATGCTTGAATAGTACCAAGTTAAAGTGTCCATGTAACCAGCACAAATATAGAAATATAGTTTCCCGTGATAAGGATACAATGAAAACACATATATGTAGGTATAGGTTTATTTCAAATTATTATAACTAATATTGTCATGAAGAGTCGTGTGTATTTAACCAAATTAAACCTTTTGTTGCTTCGTCCTGTCATAGGAATCATCAAGGCATATGAATACAATGCAATCAATGGTTTACGACACAATAAATGCATATGATCAATCAAATATAGAGAAAATACATATGCCCGAAGTTCAGAAAATATATGACATGTTAAAAACTAGTGAAAAAGAATTATGGGAAAGCATTCCTTCTAGTCATTCTCAACTAGCAGCTGATTATTGAACATGAAGGCAGAACAACATTTCTCTGAACGATGTTACGATGACATGTATCAATTGATGTCAGAGTTGCTCCCCGCTAATAACTACATGACTAATAGCTTTTATAATATAAAGAAATTGATTAAAGATTAGGATGTACTGATAGAGAAGATTTATTGTTGTATCAATAACTGCGTGATCTTTTGGAATGAAGATAGCGAACTTATGGAATGCAGAATATGTAATTACCCTCGTTATAAACAGAGTAGTCGCATGCCTTAGAAGAAGAAAAATATTCTCTTGAAAGTCATATATTACTTCTCGTTAACTGCTAAGCTCCAACGCTTATATGCATCTGTCGCAATAGCAAGCTACATGAAGTGGTATCAAAATCATGTACATGAAGGAGATATAATATGTCATCCTTGTGATTCCCTGCATAAAAACATCTTGATACAACATTTTCCTCCTTTGTAATGGAACCATGTAATGTAAAACTTGGACTTTCCGCATATGGATTTCAGTCATTTGGAAGTTATAGACAGCAATATTCATCCTGGCCAATTTTCTTAACACCATATAACTTACCTCATGAAAGACGATTAATATTTCTTACTGAGCATATTCCAAGTCTTCAGAATCCAAAAGGACAAATAGATATTTTTTTACAACTTTTTATTGCAGAGCTAAATCATTTATGGAATATAGGGTCGAAGACTTATAACATTCTAAGTAAATCAAATTTTACAATGTATGTTGCTTTGTTATAAACGATTAGTGATTTTTAAGCATACTCAATATTGTCAAGATGGAGCATGGCTGGTAAGTTAGTATACCACATTGCATAAAAGAATCTGATGCATTTTATTGTCTTGTAGTGGAAAGATATCCTGGCTTGATAATCATCATAAATTTTTACCAAATGATCACTCATTCAAGCAACAACAACAACCAAACATTATCCCACTAGGTGGGGTCGACTATATAAATCCTTTTACGTATTGAGCTCTATCTCCTCCTGTTAGAATATTGTAACATAATAACTAGGGGTATTATTGTAATTATGATGTATATCCTTCTTTATATAAGTCAATAACTCTGTGGTGTCTAATACACGGTTTTCTCTTAACATGGTATCAGAGCCAAGTTAAAAGAAAATCCTAATTTCCTGCGTCGTCGCTCTCTTGCGTTTTCTCTTCTCCACCTCCTCCCTGACAGCACGCTCTTCGTATTCGCCAATAATCACACAATCGTCCTCGACGTGACCAGCAAGTGTGCGATCCGCAGGCTGACTCTCATCCCTAACGACCAACGAAGCTATCCCGTCTCGGGCTCCTCTGTTCTCAGACGACGACAACATCTCCGACGGCTCTGGGAAAGGTGATGACCTCATCTTAGGGTTCTTCTGACTAAGGTGACAACGTCTCCTCAGTGTTCCCTTCCAGCGAAGTAGTTCTGCTTTGGCGCGGTGGATTTCCCTCATCTCCCGATCCTTGTTGAAGAGTGCCGACTTCAATCTAGAGTTTCGTTGCCACAGTGGTTCTGCTCTATGAAGGCTTCCCGCGGATGTGGTTTCTAACAGAGGAATACGGTTGTTCTTCCCTCTTCTCTGGTTGTTCTTTCTTCCTCTCCGTCCCTACATCCGAAGATTTCCTTGCCAACGTGGTTGCTAACACAAGGTGTTCAACAGAGGAGGAGGTCGGCAAAGTAGTGAGCATCTTCTTCTCAATTCCAGTTGACCGTTTCATCTTCATCTCCAGCAAGCTCTTCTTTGAGTGCATCACTGAGGCTGTTATGGACTTTCTGCCGACATGGTTGCGGAAGCAAGGAGTTTTCACCAGAGAAGGGGACAGTCGACTGCCTCTTCATCTTCTCCTTCGACGTTCTTTACAATTCTTTCCAAACTAATCAATGGCTACATTCGACATCCCAAAGCCAGATACCTCAATCTTTACCAACCACATCACTGCACCACTCTCCTCCGAGCAGTTGGATGGTAAGAACTACTCCTCTTGGTCCTCTCACATTGAGCTTTGGCTTGTTAGATAGGGTTATGAGACACATCTCTCTCAAACTGAAGAGGATGTCCAAATCGTCGATCGTCCTCTGTGGAGAAAGGTTGACACCCAGTTGTGTTGCATTATCTGAGCCATCGTCCATCCATCTCTTAGGGATGTCTTCCGCACTCACAAAACCTGTAAAGATATTTGGACACAGGCTCAACAACTCTTTACAAATACCTCTCGGCGACTCTATCAAGTTTGTGAAGATCTCATGACCATCCTCAGTGCCTATCAAATTAAGGATTCAATGTCAATTTATCTGGGTTCGATCTCTAGCCTTCTGTGTGACTTCAATGAACTACTTCCACCTGCGGCCACTCCTGTTGCAAAGTTTGAAAATCGAAAGAAGTTTTTTATGTCTCTGGCTTTATATGGTCTGCCCTTAGATTATTCTCATGTTCATGATCAAATCCTGGGCAGCCCCACAGAAGCTACCATAGACAGTACCTGGACGACTCTCCTCCATGTCCCTGCCAAAGTCTTGGCGTTGCCTCCTTCCGTTCCTAGTGACTCGTCAGCTTTGGTCTCTCGAAACAACAACAGACCTCCACCTCGTAAGGATAGCAAAGAAAGTCCTTAGTGTGATCACTGTCACCGACCAGGACACACGATTGATAAGTGTTAGAATCTACATGGCGACCTCGCGCTGCTCAGGTCGTTTAGGATTTTGTCGCTTCTTCGGCTTCCGCTGCGCAGCCGGCACTGGATCCGACCCCACAATCTTCCTATAATGACTTTCTGAAATGGTTTAAGGATCGTCAGGCTTCTAATTCCACTGCTGTTGTTGCACACACTGGTAATTCCTTTACCGGTATATCTCACTCTTTAGGTCCTTGGGTTCTTGATTCTGGGGCCACTGATCGTATCACTGGTAATAAATCTCTATTTTCTTCTCTCACTATTTCTGGTTATTTACCAATTGTCACCATGACCAATGGTTCCCAAACTGAGTCTAAAGGTATTGGTCTTGTTCATCCTTTTCCGTCTCTTTCTATTCATAATGTTCTTTATGTTCCCGGAGCTCCCTTTAACCTATTGTCAATAAGTCAACTTACTCAGTCTCTTGATTGTGTTATTTCTTTTACTAAAACGTCGGTTTCCTTACGGTATCTACCGGAGTACGTGGAGGATGATTAGCTTCGGATGTGAGTCTCATGGACTTTATCGACTTCAACAACCCTCTCTTGTTGGTTCGACGGCAGCATCTCCACTTCTTATTCATGCTCAGTTGAGACATCTAGGTCTTGATAAGTTGAAACAATTACATCGTAGTCTTTCTCACTTAGAGTCTTTGTCTTGTGAGTTGTGTCAGCTAGGTAAACATATTCGTAGTTCTTTTTCTCCTCGCACTGTAAGTCGGGTTACGCCCCCCTTTGCTTTAGTTCATTCTGATGTTTAAAGTCCGAGTCGTGTTTCTTCTACATTGGAATCACGATATTTTGTTACTTTTATAGACGATTTTTCCCGTTGTACATGGTTATATCTGATGAAAGAACGTTCAGAATTATTTTCTATTTTTTAATCTTTTTTTCATGAAATCAAAACTCGGTTTGGTATTTCTCTTCGAACTTTGCAAAGTGACAATGCGCGCAAGTATCTTTCTACTCAATTTCGTTCCTTCTTGGCATCTCATGGTGTACTGCATCGCACGTCTTACCCTCATACCCCTCAACAGAATGGGGTTGTAGAACGTAAGAATCGTCATCTCCTTGAGACCACTCGGACTTTTCTTCTCCACTCTCATGTTCCTCGTCAGTTTTGGGGTGATGTCGTACTTACTGCGTGTTATCTCATCAATCGTATGCCTTCCTCCACTCTCCAGGGTAAAATACCTCATCATATCCTCTACCCTCATCATCCTCTTCATCCTTTACCACCTCGGATCTTTGGTTCTATATGTTTTGCTCATGATCTTGATCCTAACATTGATAAACTCTCTCCCCGATCTCATAAGTATGTTTTCCTTGGGTACCCACGGTCTCAGAAAGGGTACAATTGTTATTCCCCTACTCTTCATCGGTACTTCATCTCTGCTGCTGTCACATTCTTTGATTCGGTTTCATTTTTTGGGCCTCCCGCTTCCCAATCCGAGGTTTCTCCCTCTCCACCTGCACCAGTGACTATCTTTTGTCCTCCGGAGGCGCCTCTATCATCCCCAGACTCGTCTCCTCCTTTGCAGGTTTATCAGCGTCGTCCTCGTCCTGCTTTGCCGCCGACCGACCCTGACACTGCCGTGGACACATCTTTGGAGCAAGTCCTTTGCCATTTCCTCCGGTCCCATCTCCTGACCCTGATATTCCTATTGCACTTCGAAAGGGTATGCGTTCCACTCGTAATCCTTCTCCTCACTATATTTCTTTGAGTTATCATCGTCTTTCTCCTTCCTATTATTCTTGTCTTTCTTCTTTGTCGTTTGTTTCTCTTCCTAAGACTGCAAGTAATGCCTTTGCCCATCCAGGATGGAAACAAGCTATGCTCGATGAAATTTGTGCTTTACAAAGTAGTGGGACTTAGGACCTCGTTCCTCTACCACCTGGAAGTCAGATGTTGTTTGTCGATGGGTGTATACAATGAAGGTTGGTCTAGACGGTATGGTTGACAGACTTAAGGCACGTCTCATCGCTAAAGGCTATACTCAAATCTTCAGATTGGATTATAGGGATACTTTTTCTCCTGTTGCCAAGATGTCTTCTATACGTCTATTCCTGTCAATTGCTGTGATTCGTCATGGGCCTCTTTATCAGTTGGACATCAAAAATGCATTCTTACATGGTGATCTACTCGAGGAAGTCTACATGGAGCAACCTCCGTGTTTTGTTACTCAGGGGGAGTCTTCTGGTCTTGTATGTCACTTGCGGAAATCTTTATATGAACTCAAGCAATCACCCAGAGCATGATTCAGTAGATTTAGTACTATAAATCAACAGTTTGGCATGACTCAGAACGAGGCTGACCATTTTGTCTTTTATCATCACTCATCTACTGGTTGCATCTACGTAGTGGTTTATGTTGATGATATTGTTATCACATGTAGTGATCATCTTGGGATTTCACAGGTGAAATAACATCTTTTTAAACATTTCCAGACAAAGGATCTCGGCAAACTCAAATATTTCTTAGGGATAGAAGTAGCACAGTCTAAACAAGGGATCAGAAACAGGAATGTTAAACTCAAAGACAGTCAACAGCCCCGTGGATCCTAATGTCAAGCTCCTGCCAAATCAGGATGAGCCTCTTCTAGATCCTGAATAGTACAGGCGATTAGTAGGGAAACCAAGCTACCTTACTGTTACTCGTCCGGATATCTCATTTGCGATAAGTGTATTAAGTCAGTTTATCAACTCTCTATGCAAAGAACATTGGGATGTTGTGACTCGCATTATTCAATATATCAGAGGCGCATCAGGAAAGGATCTTTTGTATGCAGACAAAGAACATACTCGAGTCGTAGGGTACTCTGATGCAGATTGGGCAGGATCTCCCACTAATAGAAGATCCACTTTTGGGTTTTGTATATTTGTCAGAGGTGACATTGTTTTTTGGAAAAACAAAAAATAGAATGTTGTGGCAAGATCCAGTGCAGAGGCAGAGTATCGGGCTATGGTTATAACTAATCAAGAGATTATATAGCTAAAACGGTTGCTTCAGGAACTCAAGTTTGGAGAGGTTACACAAATATCACTTATATGTGGCAACCAAGCTGCCATGCATATTGCCTTGAACCTAATTTTTCATGAGAGGACAAAGTATATTGAAGTTGACTGTCACTTTATTAGAGAGAAAGTCATATCAGGAGAAATATCTACTAGTTTTGTCAACTCATATGATCAGCAGATATATTCACTAAGTCACTGAGAGGTTCCTGAATTGACTACATATGTAACAAGCTGGGTACATATGATCTATATTCTCCAGCTTGAGGGAGAGTGTTAGAATATTGTAAACATAATAACTAGGGGTATTATTGTAATTATGTTATATATCCTTCTCAATATAAGTCAATAACTCCGTAGTGTCTAATACACGATTTTTTCTTAACACTTACTATATCATTATCTATACTTAAATAAATTTTATCTTATTTTATTGTTGCTAACCAAGTTTTTTTTATCTTTCTCTTCCTCGTTTAATATGGATGTTTGTCATAATTTCACATCGCCGAACTAAAGCATTTATTGATCGCCTAAGTACATTTCAGTACCATCTTAAATGTGTCTCTCGGAATTTTTCCTCAATACATGCAACTCCGACTTTTTCTTTAATGTTCTCATTTCTTATTTTGTCGATCCTCATATATCCACACATTCATCTTAACATCCTCATTTCTACAACTCTCATCTTTTGCTCCTGTGCTCGAGTCATAATCCAACATTCAGCTCCATATAACATAATAAGTCTAATTGTGATTTCGTAAAACATTTTTTTAAGTTTTAGAGATACTTTACGATCACATAAAACACTCGACGTTCTCCTCCATTTTAATAATCTTACTTATATTATATGTAAGGCATTTCTCTCGATCCCTCTATCGTTTTGAAAAAAATAATCTTAAATATTTAAAACTCTCGATTCCGAACTACTCGTCATCTCCTATCTTAACAATTGTCTCATTACGTCTAATATTGTTAAACTTAAATTTCATATATTCTGTCTTTATTCTACTAAGTTTAAAACCTTCCCTTCTAGTATTTCCCACCAAGCCTTTACTCCTTCACGTGTCTCATCTACCAAAATAATATCATCTACAAACAACATGCACCACGATACTGTCTTGAATGTGTGTAGTGAGTTCGTCCATAATTAGTGTAAAAAGATAGGGACTTAAAATTGGTCCTTGATATAACCCTAGCTTTATTGGAAATGCTTCCGTTACTCCGTCTGGAGCCTTACTCTAGTCATTACATCCTCGTACATATCCTTAATTTCAATATATTTTACGCTAATACCTCTCTTTTTTAGAATTTCCCATATAATTTCTCTTGGGACTCTATCATAAATTTTTTCTAAGGCTATGAATTTAATATGTAGATCTTATTTTTGTTCCCGATATTTTTCAATTAATTGTCTAAGATGTATAGCTTCTGTTGTCGACCTTCCAGGCATGAACTCAAATTGATTTTCGATCACCGAGGTCTCCTTTCTTAATTTTTTTTATTACTTTTTCCCAAAAGTTCATGATATGATTTATTAATTTAATACGCTTATGGTTTTCACAATTTTGTATGTCTCCCTTATTCTTGTATAAGGGAACTAGAGTACTTATTCTCCATTAATCAAGTATTTTTTTCATTTTCAATATTTTGTTAAATAATTTTGTAAATCATTCAATACCTTGTTTATCTAGGCATTTTTATACCTCTATCGGAATATTATCGGGTCCAACGGCTTTTCTGCATCCCATTTAAAGCTTGTTCTACTTCTAAAATTTGAATTTTATGATAAAAATTTAAATTTCTATACTCATTTAACCTACTTAAATTACCTAAGTTAAGTTGGTCACCTAAACCTTCATTAAAAAGTTGATGAAAATACTTCTTCCACCGCTCTTTTATTACTCCATCATTTACTAGTATCCTATTACATTTATCTTTAATGCATTTTATTTGGATAAGATCTCTTGTCTTCTTTTCTTTCACTTTAGTTATTTTATAAATGTCTCTTTTCCCTTTTTTATCAAATTCTTAATATAATCATTCAAAAATTTCATTTTTTGCTTCATTTACTACTTTCTTAGTTTCTTTCTTGGCTATTGTATATTTTTTTAAGTTTTCCTCGTTCTTACAAAAAATATATAATTCCGTATAAACTATTCATTTTTCCTTCACTTTCTCTTGTACTTTCTCATTCCACCATCAAGATTCCTTATGTAATGATATATTTCCCTTTGACTCACCGAGTACACATTTGCTACTATTTTTAACTTTAATATCATCTTATCTCATATCATATTAGAGTCATGTATATTTCACCTAATGTTTATACTCCTACCTTCTCCTTAAATATATTTTGTTTCCTATCCTTTAACTTTTACCACTTAATTTTAGGAGTCGTATATATTTTTTTTCTATCGATACTATATTTGAGGCGTATATCCAACACTACTAACCTATGTTAGGTAGTTAAACTTTCTCCAAGGATGACCTTGCAATCTTTACAAATCTTTCTATCCTTCTTCTAACCATAAGAAAGTCAATTTGTGATTTATTATTCTCACTTTTGAACGTGACTAAATGTTCTTCTCTTTTCTTAAAAACTGTATTAGCTAATATAAGGTCATATGCTATCGCAAAAACTAATATAGTTTTTCCTTCCTCATTTTTTTATTTCAAACTTATAACCCCATTGTACTCTCTCATATTCCTCATTTTTCACTCTGACATGTCCATCACCTCCTATTAAAATCATTTCATTTGCAGAATATTTTGTAATATTTCATTTAAGTCATCTCAAAATCTTGATTTGGTAGCTTCATCTGATCCTACTTGCGATGCATATACATCTTTATTATGAAAATTAGCAACGGATATTAAAATTCATCGCTAATATATTGATACATTCCGTTTATCAAATTAGCGACGAATATTAGCATTCCGTGCTAATGTGTTTACGAAATCTAAATTCCGTTCAGAATATTAGCGACGGATAATAATTTACAGTCGCTAACTAGCTTACGGAATATCGCGATGAATATATATAAAACCATCGCTATTTTTAGCAACGACGTTGTATATTCCGTCGTAAAAAATGTCAACAACAGAAATCTAAACAACGAAATATATTCCATCACTGATTCGTCTCTAATTGTATATAGCGAAGAATTAACCATGGAAAATGTTCGTCGTTAAACGTTATAATTTTTATAGTGTAAGTTTAGCAATATTAGACGTAATAAAATAATTGTTAAGATATAGAACGGAGAGTTTTAAGTATTTAGGACCATTTTTGCAAAATGATAGAGGGATTAAGAAAGATGTTTTACATTGAATACAAACATTGAAATGGAGGGGGCCAAGTGTTTTATGTGATTATAAAGTACCTCTAAAATTTAAAGGGAAGTTCTATAAAATGACGATTAGATTTGTAAGCTATGACTCGAGCACATGAACAGAAGATGAGAGTTGCAGAAAAGAGGATGTTAAGGTGAATGTGTAAACATACGAGGATAGATAGAATAAGAAATGAGAGCATTTGAGAGAAAATCGGAGTTGTATATATATTAAGGAAAAACTCTAAGAAACATGTTTAAGATGGTACAGATATATACTTAGACAGACAATAAATGCTATGCTAGGTAATGTAAAACTATGATAAACACGCACATCAAATACGGAAGAGAAAGGCCAAAAAAAACTTGGTTAGCAATAATAAAACAAGACAAAATTTATTTAAATTTAGATGATGATATAGTAGGAGATAGAGTCCAATGGCGTAGAAGGATCCATATAGTTTATCCCACCGAGCGGGATAAAGCTTGGTTATTGTTGTATAAATTATCTTATACAATAAAAGTCAATAATTAACTCATAGTGAGCAATTATATAATATGATGATGATCAATTATATAATAATTATTATAATAGCAACAACCGTTATTATAAATAATAGGCAAATTACTAGTTACATAACATTAATTATTATATAATTATCAATTAATAAAATGATGTCGATTCGTTGGATCTTTTTAATTATTTTTAGTAAATTATTATTTTTGGATATTTTTTGGTGTTTAAGGTATTTTTGGTAATTTTCATTTTTTATAAGTTAGGATTTTGAATCTATATAAGCATCTTGTTAGTTGATATTAGGATAAAGTTTTTTGGATTAATAATATTCTTCGACAGTGTCATTTATTTCCCTATTTCCCGGTATTCTTCTGAATCAACATCTTTTAGAAGATTATTTTTGACGTTCGCCCAAAGAATAATCGATATCTCACCTGATGTCAGTTGGTATCAAAGCTCTTTGTATACCATGAATGTTCGTCGTGGCAAGTTCCGACTGAGAAAGTCTCTCACGATCGTAGCACCCAAGATGAGATAGTTACAAATCTACATAGGCAAGTCGCAAAATTAACTTAGCGTCTAGCGGCGCGAGATCTTAAAGATCGTAAGTTTCTTTATTCCCCTCTTGAAAAATTGCCTAATTTCCAATTAAGGAGAGATGTCGAAGCACAAATTTAGTTTCAAGAGATTTGAGATCAACCACCTCACCACCTAAAATTTCGAGAGAACACCGGCTCCGCAACGCCTCTACACTGCCCTTCCTCCCACGGGCGGAGACAACCATGAGAAAGCGGACCTCAACAACATCAAGTATAACTAGTCTGACTCTCCCCAGATCACAGGAGGCGATGGAGATGATAGCGAGATCGACCCGCTAGATGCCTTCATGGAGGGAATTTTTTATTATAAGGACGGTGTGAACAACAAAATTGAAATAAACAATGATTCAGTTTATAAGAATGAAGACATTTCCTCCTTTGAAGGATGGTTGCCTATCAAGAAATCACATTCAAATCCTTGTTCGGAAAATGTTGACTCATGTGAAGAGGGGCATCCAAATCTCGATGTGTGATGATTTGGATGATATGGATTACAATCTTGTAGGAGAAGAGAAGGATGCTGAGGCAACAATATCTGAAAAAGGAAGACTTGGCAAAGAAAGAAGTTGTTAACCATCTCGAGGAAATAAAGTTACTGCAAGAAGAGACTGAAATCCCTATTGACGAGCTGCTTGCAAGGTACAAGAAGGTTTCATGCATTGATGATGGTGCAGAATGTTCTTCCTCTGGTTTTGATTATCAACAAGATTACCTAGTGAATGAGGATGTTCATTACAAAACCAAATTGCTTGATGGTGCACAACAACAAACAATCACCCAGATCTTGATGAATCAGAATCTGTTTTGGAAGAGATGAAGATAACTCATGGTAGCATAGTAGAAGGGAAGGGGAGTGAAATTATAATTTCTGATGCTGCAGCTGCTGCAAGATCAGCTCAACCACTGGAAACACTTTCTTAACTATAAAAGTGCGATAAAGTTCCCTTTCCTTCTTAAGCATCCTCTTCATGAGTATCAACATATTGGCCTAGATTGGCTCATAACAATGTATGAAAAGAGGTTAAATGGAATTCTAGCAGATGAAATGGATTTAGGTAAGACAATCATGACAATTGCTCTTCCTGCACACCTGGCCTGTGAGAAAGGAATATGGGGTCCTCATCACATTGTGGTACCAACCAGTGTCATGCTCAACTGGGAAACCTACTTTGGGAGTGCAAAAGAAAGGAAGCATAAAGGGCAGGGTTGGTTAAAGCATAATTACTTTCATACATATATATATTTGATATGCTAAGCAACGCTTTATGCGCGACCAAGAGCGAAATCCGACGCGGGCTATCTGACGCGACCAAAATCCAATTTTTTAATCTTTCTCTCATTTGCATGCAACAACTTTTCTCTCTCATCTACATGCAACAACCATAAAGTCTCATTTCTCTTTCATCTGATTGCAAGCAACAATCACTATGCTGCTAATTTTTAAAGGTGATGTAGCTGCTACAACGTTGTAGCAGCTACTACACAATAGTTGCTACACATTGTAGCAGATTCTGTATAGTAGCTACTATAACGTGCAGCAGTGTTATTGTGTAGCTACTATGTTATAGCAGCTACTGCACCATTGTAGCAGCTATTGCATACTAACTGCTACAAGTTGTAGCAACTACTGCATAGTAGTTGCTACAACGTTGTATCATCACTACCACAATAATTTTTTGCATGTAATAATAGGATAGAGAGCATAAAATTTCATTTTAATTTAAAAAGAAAGAGAGAAAAGTTATTGCATGCAGATAATAAAGAGATTAAAAAAATCAGATTTTGGCGCGTCAGATAGCCCACGTCGAATTTCGCTCACGGTCGCCTACAAAGCGTCACTTATATATATATATATATATATATATATATATATATATATACACAGGCTTGTTACACAGGATTCAAAAGTATTTAAGCGAAAGAAATGGAAATATCTTATTCTGGATGAAGCTCACCTGATTAAGAACTGGAAATCTCAAAGGTGGTAGACTTTACTAAATTTTAACTCTAAAGGAAGAATGTTGTTGACTGGAACACCACTTATGGAACTTTGGTCCTTGATGCATTTCTTAATGCCTCATGTTTCTCAGTCTCAACAAGAATTCAAAGATTGGTTTTGCAATCCTATATCTGGAATGGAGGGCCAGGAAAAAGTAACAAAAAAGTCATTGATAGATTGCATAATGTACTTTGTCCGTTCATTTTAAGGTGCTTAAAAAGAGATGTTGAAAAACAACAGCCAAAGAAGCACAAACATGTATTTAGTGTAGGCTTTCCAGAAGACAGAAATTTGTACAAGAATTTTGTTGCTAGCTCAGAAACTCAAGCAAAATTGGTCAGTGCGAACTTTTTTGCAATGATCAGTGTTATAATGCAGCTACGCAAAGTTTGTAACCATCCAGGCCTTTTTGAAGGCCATCCAATAGTGAGTTCATTTGACATGCAATTGAGCTCTGATATTTGTACCATATTTTCTAGTGGCCCATTTTCTCAAGCAGATCTCTGTGGTTTCAATTTTGTGTTCACCAGAAATGAATTTTGCATGACTTCATGGTTAACCAATGAAGTAATCACTATTGCTTGCTCATCGAATATGATACAGGATGCTTGGCTTGAAGCTTTAGGCTGTTTTTCATTTATCCAGAGTAGTTATGACTCGAAGAAGAAAAATCATGGGAGTAATATAGTTGAAAAGATTGAGAAGGCCCTCTTTGAGGAAAGAGTTAAACAAGTTAAAGGAAGAGCAGATTCAATTGCATGGTGGAATTCCTTGCAGTGTGAGAAGCCAGTCTATGAAAGAGTTAAACAAGTTAAAGGAAGAGCAGCTTCAAATGCATGGTGGAATTCCTTGCAGTGTGAGAAGCCAGTCTATGGAACTAATTTGAGGAAGCTTGTAACTGTAAAACATCCAGTCTTTGGCATTCATGAGCAGAAGAACAGCACTTCAGGCTACTTAAATTTTTCATCAAAACTGGCAGACATAACTCTCTCACCACTTGAACGTTTTCAGAAAATGACCTAATGGAGTGTTTTATGTTGCAATTCCTGCTTCACGTTCCTCTTCTCCAGTTTGCTGGCACGGTAAAGTTAGATCCCCTGTTTTTCTGGATCCAGCATATAAGGAAGATTGCACTGAGATCATTTCACCTTTGTCATCACCTATTAGACCTGCCATTGTTCGGCAACAAGATTATTTTCCTGATAGGCACCTGATTCAATTTGACAGCGGTAAGCTACAGGAGTTTGCAGTTCTACTAAGACGTCTTAAAATTGAAGGACAGGGCTTTGATCTTTACTCAAATGACTAAGATGCTTGATATCTTGGAGGCTTTCATTTGTAAGGGTATACCACATGTGACTAGAAGGATCTACATCACCTGAATATAGATAGACATTGATGCCCTATGATGACGAGTTTTGTCAACCAGAGGCGACTAATACAAGAGGATTCGTTGAATCTTTTTTATTATTTTTAGTAAATTATTATTTTTTGGCAATTTTCAATTTTTTTGGTGTATAAGGTATTTTTTATTTTTAACAGATTAGGATTTTGGGTCTATAGAAACATCGTGTTAGTTGATGTTAGGAAGAAGTTTTTTTAATTAATAATATTTTTCGACGATGTCGTTTATTTCCTTATTTCTGGTATAAAAGATTATTTCCGGCATTCGTAATCAATCCAACGGAATCAAAACAGCCCGCGGGATAATCGTTATCCCGCACAATGTCATATAATTGTTTACATATATAATAATTTCTATAACAATTTCTATTTCAAGAATATATAAGGTATTTATTTATGATCATAGTTAACTAGTCTGCTTCTCTATGGGTTTCAAAACTCTTTGATTATGATAAATAAATTTCATTTAGTGCTCGTAAAACGTTTAGTAATTTGAATGTATCAACAAAATTATTAAATTTATTCTGTTAATGATTTTTACCAAAATATATTTGTTAGATATAACAATTATTTTTGTTTTCAATATATTTATATCAATATTCAATTATTAATTAACAAATATTAGTTATATTATCTAAAAAAGCGATCATATATATATTATTTAACTATTATAGTAGATATAGCAAGTAAGACTATGTACAATAGATCCAATATGGTCTTACCGTTCTCCGGGACCTAGCAGTGGCGTGAGCTTCGTACACAGAACTGTCATTTTAAAATAATAGGTATGTATAAATTATATTAATCAATCAATTATTAATTAAATAATTTTAGGTGTTAACTGTATAATTTTGTATTCAATAAATATTATATTAGTGTGTTTATTTAGTGTAGATAGTGTGATACAACAACAACAATGTCTTTTCTAACTAGGTGAGGTTGGCTATATGAATCCTTCTATGTCATTAGATAGTGTGATAGTTTTATTATTTATTTTAGTGAATGTGGAGAGACAATTTCGCATATTCATATGAACAAGGAAGAAAATTGTTCAATTTCTTTTGCTGAACATCTATAAGAGATCCCCGGTATTTTTTTCATATTCAAGGTCCATCCTTTATATTGTAACTAGCACTTCGTAAGATAAATAAGTAAACAAAATTATATATATTAATAATAACTAGTAATAAATTATTTTAGATTTACCAATATTCATTTTGTATCTTGTATGCGTGACAATGTAAAAAGAACACTAGTATAGTGCAATATCAAATTTTTGTTTTGCAACACAAATTATAAATATCTTGTTAGTAGAACCATTATGCCACCACAATGGTCACTTCACAAGCTCCTGTACTGTTGGTAAACACCAGCATCACATTGTGCCTGGTTTGGCACATCATAAATTCATGCTTCATTAACTTCAAACATTGATATTCACGCAAACTAACTAATTTGTGTATTAACAATGGACATATGTAAGCTTATCCAACGTCTATCTAAATTAAAAATAGATAATGTACTATCTACAAAAAAAAAAGACTACCTGCCATCTAGAAAGTAGATTTCCTGTCAAATCAAGTTCTTTCAGATCTGAAACCGACAGAAAAAGTTTGTTAAATAAAGAAACAAATTTCCTAGCAACAACATAGCACAAAGCTTGCTAAAGAGAGAACAAAATTAGAAACTGGCGTATTGAAACAATTGCAAGAATCTGATGATAATAAAGTAGAGAATTAAAGACATACAAAAACTTCATTATCACAAACAAAATTGTGTTTGAAGCTACCAAAATAGCTACAAGCTAATTTTGTCAAAAGGTTCACCCATCTTGTAAAATCTTTTCAATAATTTGCAACTAAGCCTAATAGCTCGTGGCTAATATACATCTATGCATTCAGTAATAAACTGATAACTGTGTGAAAATTGATCAGAAAGGATGTACTAGACATTGGCAAATAAATTAATAATGATATGAAAAATACAAAGCATATTTGTATTATGTCATGGAATTGTTAATCAAGAAAAATTATCATGGTTCAGTTATTGTCGATAGTCTCTTATACCTTGACATACTTATTGTTGCTAAAATTGAGTGGATAATCACTTTCCCAAAACCTTGAACTTTTATGAAAAGGATGAATTTATATTTATATAATGTACTCACACTTGTCCATGCGAGCTAATGGCATCCAACAAAGACAAGTCAAACGAATTGTTTATATAGATATATTTTTTCAATAGTGAAAACCTTCTCTATTCCTTATACAATTCCTACCAATGAAGAATAGTTATTCTACCTATTTTATTCCATTAACACAACTATTAAATCAATTTTCCTTTGTCTATTCTATTTTTATGAATAAATATTTTATTTCTTATTGATTTTATTCCATGATCCAATTGCACTATATGAGATAAATAAGATAAACTTACATTTATAGCACTTTTACTTAAGTCACTACATCCCCAAAGTCATTTTCAAAATATAGGTGGAAAGTGCTATTGAAAAACAATTTTTATATATTTCTGAAAATTAGTATAAAATTAGATAACCATAAAAACATAACTATTAAATAAGAATCACTAATATTGAATATTAAAATAGTCAATATATCTTATTATATGCTGTAACATAATATTTAATACTTTCAAAAATAAATGCTTTAATCAACATCTCATTAACATAATAACACAAATATTAAAAAAAAAATTATATATAATGAGTAAATATCATAAAAAAAATGACCGCACAGTACACGAAACTCCCAACAATGTGAGGTCCTACGGAAGAATCGGACAATACGTGGCATATAATGGGTAAAAATCATATTTACAAAATATATATTATTTAATAAATTATAATCTTCATTATTTAACAATATTAGAAAAATCATTAAAATATCTTCTTAAAAAACAGAAATCGTATCATTATGGTTATATTAACTATATATTAAAATAACAAAAATACAAATATTGATATTATTAATCAAATAATAATATAGTATATAAATATATTTTTAAAAAAAGGTATATACTCAAGCTTTTGGAATATGTGGCTAGTCAGCCAGTCTTAAATCACATAAAAAGTGATAAAGGAGATGTATCCTAAAATCACATACATATTAAAAATATGAATATACAAATTATTTCCTTTTCTAATGTTTCAAATTTTAAGATAAATAGTATCCCAACAACATCTGCATACACATTATGAAAAATATTAAAAAAATTGCAATAAAAATTATAAGTAAATGGTTAACTTGGGCCAACAATAGTATTTTCCTTAATAACTTATTACAAATATAAAAAACTGATATTATATTTTTAAGTCAAGAATGGCAATTTAATAGTAATAACCCATGAAATATTATTCTATTGCATATTAACAGAAAATAAAATGTTAAGATTTAAATTTATAATTTATTTTAAATTTTAATTCAGAATTTATTTTATACTAATCATTTATTATATTATTATTGTTCTACTTAAGCAAAAAAAAAGGTCTTTTCAAGTATATTTTGCTTAAATACCATATGTCATATGATGGAAGCAGGATTTAGATTATTAAACACTAAATCACTTATGATACATTTTAGCACAAATGGTTTTCCTAACTACATTTTTGAAATTGGCTTTTCAAAGTCTTTGACATCCAAACAGCTAGTAACGAGCATGACCCAAATTGTCAATTTCACCTCAACTATTTAAACAAGGACAATTTCACGAAGTTCAGGCCTTTGTTTGACTATCAAAATTCATGAATCATACCGGTTATTGGAATGATATTATTTCGGTATTATATTCCAAAATACGGTGCCGGTGGAGAATTGGAGGTGGAAGGATTGAATGAAAGAATGCAACTGAAAAACAAAAAGAAGAAAATCATACAACACTTTTGACACTATCTTGATTCTTGAATGGACACAAAATATAAAAATATAATAATATTATTATCTCAATTCATCTTGATTGTTTGCATGTTATTGACTGTTTGCATGACCCAACAACACAAAAGGAATTTGTAGCATGTTATTAATTGCTTGCATGACACAACACAGAAGGAATTGATTGTGCTATCTAATATAGAGTTTCTGTAATTTATTCGAACAATATGTTTTGATAGTATTGTCAGACACATGACAATGTATGAGATTTCAAAACAAGGCAACAAAGCATTTGAATTTCTTGGAATGCCCTTTAATATTGAAAATCTGCTACTTCTCAAGTATTAATTGACAATATTGTTGCAACTTAGATAAAATCATCAACAGAATACTAATACATAAAAAAAATATATACTTGAGATTTAAATGGATGTGGAGAATCATCAGAAACAAAATGATGTAAATGGAGATTATCCATTTAGTGAAAGAAATACAGAGAGTAGATGAATTTTGAATTTTATTATTTGTTATGATTTTATGATTTCGACTACTAGTAAGAGAGAGGAACATTTAATTACTTTTAAGAGTGGTACTAATCATAGTGGTATAATTTTTTCTTATTAGGAAGGTTAATAAAAGAAGGGGAGCTTGGTGAAACGGTAAAGTTGTTGTCATGTGATCAAAAGGTCACGGGTTCGAATACTGGAAACAGCCTCTTGCAAAAAATAGGATAAGGCTGCGTACAATGGATCCTTCCCCGAGACCTCGCATGGCGGGAGCTTCGTGCACCGGGCTGCCCTTTTAGGAAGGTTAATAAAAAATTGTGCTCGGATTAAGAAGGGTTGCATTAGGCTGTCAGTCAACCTAAAACATATGCAAATGTTACATATGAATCCATCAAACTATTATGCAAATATAGGCTATTCCCAAAAAGGAATTGTTGCAGATCTGACTACAATATCTCAACAATGACTGCTACATCCATGTGAAAATTTGAGTTTAGTGTTAAATATACAAAAATACTCACACCTTAGGTTGAACAAGAACAAACATTATAGAAATACCAATTGTCTTAAAATGGAAACATGGAACATAGGAACAAGGTTCAAAATCTCGAATCATGCTAAAGATTCAATCTTTGATGGAATAATACTATCTCAGTATGTATCAATATTTTGATGTATGATGCCAATAATAGATTGAAATTGATGGAATGCAATAAAAAATAGCAAGGAGACATTATCTATGTCGAGCATAGTTTTAAATCTTTTATCATAATTGGTAAAACAGTTGAAACATTATTCTCGTAAATTATTGAAAATTCGATACCACTCAACACAACAATATTTCCTTCTTTTGTTTCATCTCCTTTCTCCTCCAACCTCCAATACGGCATTTGCACCATGCATCATAGCATCGGCACAATACTAAATAGTATCTTTCCAAATGACCAAAATTATTACACGGTTAGAGATTTTAAACTTTAATACCGAATGGTATAGAGTTTTGTTGATTTACTAGAATAATAGATTTCAATTGTTTCACCAAGCCCAGTATGAGATTTCAAATCATGCGTAGGTACGCTAACTAGCAAAGCAATAGATGTAGTAAATAATGACTATGAGAAAAATTAATATTTTATGTTTACAAGAAACTAAATGAGTAGGGAAGAAGTCAAAAAATGATAAAGAACTCATATTTTAAGTTATGGAACAACAACAAAGTAAAATAAAAAATAGAATAGGTATTGTTATTAATAGTTCATTAAGAGAAATAGTAGTAGTTAAGAAGGTAGATAGGATTATACTTCTTAAGAGAGTGGTAGCAAAAGAACTATTAATATAATTAATATATATGCACTTCAAATAGGATTAGATTAAGATATCAATAGGTTTTGGTTATACAAAAAGAATTCCGACAAAGGAAATGATTTTATCAAAGGAAATGTAAATGGCCAGGAGTAATAAATAAGAAATATGATAGAGTGCATCAGGGTCGTCATTTAGGAACAATAAATGAAGAAAAAGCTATATTGATTTTGCGATATCATATGAATTTATAATAGCTAATACATTTCTCAAAAAGAGACAAGAACACCTAGTCGCATTTAAAAGTGGGAGCAATAAGTCATAAATGGACTTTCTTACGATGAAAAAGACAAATATAAAATTTTGTAAAAGTCATCCCTAGAAATACTTAACCACATAACATAGATTAGGATAGCAGTGTTAGATAGATATAGTATCAGTAAAACAAAAACATACATGGCTCCTGGGATAAAATGGTGAAAGTTAAAAGATATAAAGCAAAGTATCTTTAAGGAGAGGATAAGAGCATAACTATTAGACTAGGTTAATTGTGATAGATATGTGTCTCAAGCATAGTATTAGAGGGTATTAGAAAAAATAATGGAAATTAAATAGTGTGAAGCAAAATATAATTAAGTAGAGGGTATTAGAAAAAATACATAGTGACTCAAATATGACATGGGATAAGAGGGCATAAAATTTGAAGATAGTAGACAAGAGCGTACTCGAGTTAAGAGGACAGAAACTAGCAAATAAAGAATCTTAAGAGTAGAATAAGGAAGTACAAGAGGAGAAAATGATGAAAAAATGAACCTATAAGTTATTGTACAATTGTAAGAACCAAGAAAACCTTAAAAATCATGTAGTAGTCAAAAAAACAAAGGCTAGAAAAGCAATGAATGAAGCCAAAAATGGAGTTTTTTGAATGCTTGTATCCTTGTATCGACAGTTTAAAATAAAAAGGAGGAAAGGGATATATATAGAATAATTAAAGTGAAAAAGAGGAAAACAAGAAATGTTACTCAAATAGGATGCATTAAAGATAAATCCAATAGGATAAAGTGTACACCACAACAACACTAGGTGGGTTCAACTAACTTTACTAAAGTGTATCGTAATTAAAAAATAAAAAATGTCTCAAGACATGTACTGAAATTGATTTCTCCACATGATTTGTCCATTAGCATGTTAATTCACCACTAGAGTTGAACTTAAAATGGCACCGTTAAAATCAAGGTAGTGTAAACACACATAAAGATACATGTTCTCAAACTCTAATATGATGGATCGTCATGTGATGCATTAGAGCTTTGATAAAAAAAATGTAGGATAGATATACCTAGATCATGATCAACCTATGCTAAATTGTTTCATATAAGATGGCAATCATAAGCTTTATTTCCAATCACACTAACATCAGCATTGATATTGATTTTTAATAGCTCTAGCATTATAATCATCATGTTGGCATTGATATTAACTCTTAATAGCACTAGCTAGGGCTGTAAATGAACTAAACGTTCGTGAACAAGTTTGATGTTTGGCTTGGTAAGAATTTGTTTATGTTCGTTCAATATACACAAAATCAATTAAATAAACAAGCTTCAACAGCTCATTAAACAAAACAAACAAGCTTGAACACATGTGTTCGGCTCGTCAATGTTCATGAACAACATTCATGAACAATGTTCGTGAACAATCATATTCATTAATAAAACTCTTATCAATATACTAATTGCTAAATAAACAAAATAAAATAAAATAAACAAATAAGTTTGAATTATCAAGCTTAATAACAAATCAAACAAGTGAAAGTTTCAAATAATCAAACGAGTTTGAATTGAGAGTTCGAACCAAACTCGAACCAAGCTCAAGCCTAGCTTGAATTGAGAGCTTGATAACATCTAAATGAACCAAACTCAAGCTCATAAAAATTAAACCAAGTCAAGCTTGATCAATCATTTCCAAGGCTTGGTTCATTTTAAGCTTGGCTCGGCTCGGATACCTTAACAAACAAGCTTGAACACCCCAAAACTCGGCTCGGCTCGGCTCGTTTACAGCCCTAGCTCTAGCACCATGATCATCATGTTGGCATTGATGTTAACTCTTAATAGCTCTAGCAATATAATCATCATCTTGAGTTGCATGTTTGTAACCTTGCTCATATATCCCAAGCTAACTCCCAAAGTCAAGCAAATATAAGTTTCACAACAATCTAATGCATCACCACAGTCATCACCTCTATCAATAGTTGCATTACTGTCAACAACTTTGCCTTTCCATTTGAGTTGTTTTTTTCTTTTGCTTGTGGCTTTTGCTTCTGTTTAGGTTAAGATGTTTGAGAGCGCCTATACCAAGATCCAAACAATAAAATTCCTAGTCAAAAGCATCATCTTCCTCGCTAGCATCTATTCTAACCTGCATTTGTCCAATCTATTGGGTAAAAAATTGAGATAGTCACAATGAATCTCCTACTGCATCATCAGTTAATGGATTATCAACCAAAAGATTCTCTAAATTCATCATAGGATCATGCTCAATTGGGACAAATCAAATATCAATGGATCTACATTATTGTAGTCGTATTCTTCATTCTCTTAAACTACATTGTTCATTAGGTGAAATGTGTAAGGTCCATCATTAGTTTATTACATTCTATAGCTGCATCAACAGATTTATAAAATTTCATCCTTCTATTGCATTATAATAAAAAGCCAATAATGTCCATCCACATAGTTCCTCTCCAAGTATAACACATTAGTGTAACCTTACATAGATCATAATGTTTCTTACACGATAGGACACATGTCTTAATCTCCTCGATAGTCTAGGTATAGGCCACAAGTTTATACACACACAAAACTTTTAGATGTTAGACACTATGCTATGTCATTTCAAGGACAAGTTGAACCTCCTTCATAGTCCACACTTCACAAAAGGTAATTAAGAATTATTCTTTTCCTATACAATTTCCCCTTCACTTTCCTTCTCAATCGAGAATGTTGGCATCCAAGTCTGCATACAGAGAAAATCAGCAAGCAGTGGTGGGGTGATTTTTTGAAAATTTGATTGATTTGAACAAATCACAACAGGTTTCATCAGATTTGGCATCAACAAGCCATTTCTATTAATCATCCTCATAGACCCAATTTCCAGAAGAAAGATAAAATAACCAAGGCTGATCCCTCTCCACCTGAGCTGATTTGGATTTGCAGAGTTTGGAATTATGGTATTCATTGAGTGAACTAACCATATGATATCTTTTTATAACTCCCCAACTATTTTGCAATCTTGTTGCTAATCCAACTATTGCTGCTACTAGAAATGCACAATTACGCCAACTTCCTTCCAACAACAACAACAACAACAACCAAGCCTTTTCCCACTAGGTGGGGTCGGCTGTATGAATCCTTTTACGCCATTGAGCTCTATCTCCTATTATATCATCATCTATATTTAAATAAATTTTATCTTGTTTTATTGTTGCTAACCAAGTCTTTTTTGGTCTTCCTCTTCCTCGTTTGATATGCATGTTTATCATAGTTTCACATCGCCTAACTGGAGCATTTATTGGTCGTCTAAGTACATGTCCGTACCATCTTAAATGTGTCTCTCGGAGTTTTTCCTCAATATATGCAACTCCGACTTTCTTTCTAATGCTCTCATTTCTTATTTTGTCCATCTTCGTATGCCCACACATCCACCTTAACATCCTCATCTCTGCAACTCTCATCTTCTGCTCGTGTGCTCGAGTCATAGCCCAATATTCAGCTCCATATAACATAGCAGGTATAACTGCGGTTTTATAGAACTTACCTTTAAGTTTAAGAGGTACTTTACGGTCACATAAAACACTCGACGCTCCCCTCCATTTCACCCATCCTGCTTGTATTCTATGTAAGACATCTCTCTCAATCCCTCCATCATTTTGTAAAAATGATCCTAAATATTTAAATCGCTCGGTTCCAGGCAACTCGTCCTCTCCTATCTTAATAATTGTTTCATTACTTCTAATATTACTAAACTTAAATTCCATATATTCTGTCTTTAATCAACTAACCTTAAAACATTTCCATTCTAGTGTTTCCCTCCAAGATTCTAGCTTAGCATTTACTCCTTCACGTGTCTCATCTACCAAAATAATATCATCTGCAAACAACATGCACCACGGTACTGTGTCTTGAATATGCGCAGTGAGTTCGTTCATAATTAGTGTAAAAAGATAGGGACTTAGAGCTGATCCTTGATGTAACCCTATCTTTATTGGAAATGCTTCAGTTACTCCGCCTGAAGTCTTTACTCTGGTCGTTACATCCTCATACATATCCTTAATTAGTTCAATATATGTTACGCTAACACCTCTCTTTTTTAAAATTCGCCATATAATTTCTCTTGGGACTCTATCATACGCTTTTTCTAAGTCAATGAATACCATGTGTAGATCTTGTTTTTGCTCCGATATTTTTCAATTAATTGTCTAAGAAGATGTATAACTTCTATTGTCGACCTTCCAAGCATGAACCCAAATTGATTTTCTGTCATGGTCTCCTTCCTTAATCTTTTTTCTATTACTTTTTCCCAAAGTTTCATAGTATGACTCATTAGTTTAATACCCTATAGTCTGTACAATTTTGTACGTCTCCTTTTTCTTATATAAAGGAACTAGAGTACTTATCCTCTATTGATCAATTATTTTTTCATTTTCAATATCATGTTAAATAATTTTGTAAGTCATTCAATACCTTGTTTCCCTAAGCACTTCCATACCTCTATCGGAATATCATCCGGTCCAACGACTTTTCCATTGTGCATCTCATTTAAAGTTTGAATTCTACGATAAAAATTAAAATTTCGATGCTCATTTGACTAATTAAATTACCCAAGTTAAGTTGGTCTCCTAAACCTTCATTAAAAAGTTGATGAAAATACATCTTCCACCGCTCTTTATTTCTCCATCGTTTACTAATACTCTATTATATTCATCTTTAATACATTTTATTTGGCTAAGATCTCTTGTTTTTCTTTCTCTCACTTTAGCTAGTCTATAAATGTCTCTTTCTCCTTCTTTTGTATCCAATTTTTGATATAATCGTTTAAAAGTTTCATTTTTTGCTTCACTCACTACTTTCTTAGCTTCTTTCTGGGTTATTGTATATTTTTTTTAAGTTTTCCTCATTCTTACATATATATAATTCCTTATAAGCTATTCGTTTTTCCTTCACTTTCTCTTGTACTTTCTCATTCCACCACCAAGATTCTTTACTTAGCGGTGCATGCCCCTTTGACTCACCGAGGACACTCTTAGCTACTATCTTCAACTTTGATACCATCTTATCTCATGTTGTATTAGAGTCATCGTATATTTCACCTAATGCTTGTACTTCTACCTTCTCCTTAAATATATGTTGCTTCCCATCCTTTAACTTCCACCACTTAATTCTAGGAATTGTATATATTTTCTTTCTATTGATACTATGTTTAAGACGTATATCCAACCCTACTACCGTATGTTGGGTAGTTAAGCTTTCTCCAGGGATGACTTTGCAATCTTTACAAATTTTTCTATCCTTCTTCCTAACCATAAGAAAGTCAATTTGCAATTTATTATTCCCACTTTTGAATGTGACTAAGTGTTCTTCTCTTTTTTTAAAAAACGTATTAGCTAATATAAGGTCATATGCTATCGCAAAATCTAATATAGTTTTTCCTTCCTCATTCCTCATTCCAAACCCATAACTCCCATGTACTCTCTTATATTCCTCATTTTTCACTCCGACATGTCCATTTAGATCACCTCCTATTAAAATCCTTTCATTTGGTGAAATATTTTGTAATATTTCATCTAAGTCCTCCCAAAACCTTGATTTGGTAGCTTCATCTAATCCTACTTGTGGTGCATATACGCTAATTATGTTCATAGTTTCTTTCGCCACTATTATCTTAAGGGCTATAATTCTATCCTCTTTTCTAACTACTCCTACAACTTCATCTTTTAACAAACTATCTACAATAATACCCACTCCATTTCTTTCTTTACTCTTTCCAGTATATCATAACTTAAAACCCGTGTTTTCTATCATCTTTGTCTTCTCACCTGTCCATTTTGTCTCTTGTATACACAAAATATTAATTTTTCTCCTAATCATCATATCTACTACCTCCATTGATTTACCAGTGAGAGTTCCTAAGTTCCAAGTTCCAAATCTTAGATTATTAGTTTTGCTATCATATTTGTTCTTATCTAACCTATGGTGTGAGAACTCTTGCCTATTTAACACTACACCCAAGTTCTCATGGAGATGTAGCGGTCCTTGCTGAGACGTTACAGTCGGACCTTGTAACGCGAACTTTTGCATATTTATCACTACACCCGAGTTTTGGAGATGTAGCGGTCCTTGCCGAGACGTTACAGTCGGACCCTGCAATGCGTTCCTTCCGGAAAACAACCTAGCATTAGCACAATAGTTTAATGGATTCATTCCTTCCAGTAAGAGAATTATAGTTACTTATGGAACAGAAATCTAGCATTTAAGTATAGAGGTTATGCACCTAACTAAGGTCCATAGTCAGGAAATATGATTCCAAAGGTTCACTAGTCATTTAAGCAGTAACTATCAAATTTTAGCACCAAATAACAAGGATTAACTAACTCACTTGGAACTACAGCATTGATCTCATTGGAAGGTTCAGTTGAGCTAACTCCTAAATAAGATAAAGATGCATTGAGCAGCTCGTTTATGTGTTGTAACTTCTCCTGAATTTTGTGTTTCCCCACAAGTTGTATAGAAACATGTTTTTGGCTGGTTGAATAAACATACATCTCCTCTGCAGGATTGTAACAAACACAAAACACATTGTAAGATGTATACGATCCACCAAGTTTGTGCCAAAAATGCAGAGTTAATACAAGATGTAAATATAAGAAATAATTGAGTTTACTAGTAAACATAAGAAATAGTTGTATTGAATACAACAACAACAACAACTAAGCCTTATCTCACTAAGTGGATTGAATATAAAAGATTAATGTTTTGCTTATCTATTCCTTGGCACAACTGTTAGAAAATGCATCTCAAACACCCACTTACCAGAAGTAAGCAAAATATGATACCGAAATGTAGAATCAAACTAGCTATTCATGAACCAAAGAGTACTCACACAGGTTACCATCCATAGATTCGGTAAATAGATTATTTAGGAATATTAGTAAGAGAAATTATTGTAGTAAGACATTTAAATAGTTAGAAAAAAATAAAAAAGAAGTTAATGAAAAAGCAGTTTTTTTGGATGACCGAAAATTCCATAGCGTGAGCATGTGGACAAAAGTTTGGATTATCCGGATACATTTGAGTTGTGATGCAAGAAAATGGAATTATGATACTAAAGATCGTTTCAAGTATTGGAAGGATTAAGAAACGAGATATAAAGCTGTTTATAATTGTCAACATGCTGCGAACAAAACCAACCTATAGCCATAGTTGCAGAAACCCTGGTGGCATTTCGACAAGCATGTTGCTCAGTGCGTTGCTTGAAGGTGCGACCCTCGGTATTTGGTTGAACAATGAAAAGAGCAAAAACAATAAAACTTGCGAAGTGGTTCTTACCTTCTTCTTCCTTGGTCGATTCGCTTCCATAGCGGAGATGAAGAGCCTCCAAGAACGAAATCCCAGAGCTGAGGTTCTTGGCACGGACGAAAGAACCCGACCTCTCTCCCCTCGCCAAGAAATATCGGACATCTCCCACAGAGCCGTCGTGCTTCCCTTCGCCGTCGTCCCAGTCGACACCTACCCAATCTCCAGCGTATCCTTCCACCTCCCCCACGTACCTTACAGTCCCGACCCGCCGAGGATTTCCGACAGCATTGATCCTCTGGCCAATCCAAAACCCCAAGCCCGTAGTCATTGCAGACGATGCCTCCTGGCCGTTGGGCTCCAGAATCGAATGGTCCTGTAAGGGTTCGTCCATGACAGGCAAGAGGAGAATGAAAGTTCACTGGTTCGAAAAGAAACGCTGAATCTAGATTTTTAAATAAATTTATGCAACCAGAGGAAAGATTAAAAAAAAAACCAATGATGATTAATCTCCACAGGTGTGCAGTGGCAATAGAAAAAAGAGAAAATTATGATTTTGATATTGTAACTTACCTTTTTTTCCAATTTTCACCCAGTTAAGAATTAATTTATACTTTTAGTTCCGTAACTTAGTAATATTTTTTAATTTTAATCTTTTTTTCTAAAATTAAAATTTTTAACCGATAATCGCTTAGTTGGCGGTCATCAATTGCTTACGTGGAAAAAAATACTAAGAAAAATAAGACGTTGCTTCTCTCTAACCAGTCAGCATTTCACAAAAAAGAATAACGTCGAACTTAAACCTACACTAATACACGCCGAACTTAAACCTACGCTAATACACTGATCTCCCTTCTCCCTTCTCCTCCTCTAAATTGCCCTTCCACCCCTTGACGCCGCCTCGCCACCGACCCCCGCATGCTCGAGGGTTGATCGTGCTCTCCTTCCCTGTCGATCTCCATTCTCCCATCTCCCTTCTCCTCCTCTAAATCGCCCTTCCACCCCTCGACGCCACCTCCCCACCGACCCCCGCAAGCTCCAGGGTCGATCGTGCTCTCCTTCCCTGCTTCTGCCTTCTTCCTTCTCCTCCTAACGAAACGCCCTTTTCTTCCACTGGCCCCACCGCCGATGTCCCAACCTTCCGCCCCCTCCCCACCAACACTCGCAGGCTCCACTCCAGCGCCAGCTTCGGTTGCTGCGGGGTCGACTTCCATGTGACCTAGCAGTGGTGTTCGCAGCAGGATCGACGTCTTCTCCCTTTCCCTCGACGGTATCTCCTCTCCTTTTCTGCTTGTGATAATTTTCCTTGCTTTTTTTATGGATGATTTTCCATCCACCAATTAAAATGAAGGTAAAATTTTAGTAATTAGGCTTCAAACATCACCCACTTCTGCAAACCTAGTACTTGTGTTAAATAGAATTGTTAACTTGCTTGATTGGTTGGAATCGGGGCTTTTGGCAAAAAAATAAATCTATGAGCAGAACAATTATTTTACTATGTCTAATCTGATGGAAGCTTGAGCTTAGTGTAATTTTTTTAACTCTTCCGTGTATTTTTATTTATTTAGAATGGTGTAGTATACTAACTTTCTTTCCATATGCACTTAATGAAGATCGAATGCACGGGGACTTGAGTGAAGAAAGTGACTATGCAGTGGAAGAGAACATTAGTTTAGAGAATGAAAATGGAAGTGTTGAAAGCACATAATGATGATAATGATTAGTACAATGCTAATGTGAATTTTAACAGTGAGTGGTGCAGGGAAAATAATTGCTCGGAATGTGCCCTAAAAATATATATGGCTAAGGATTTAGCTGAGGAGAATTTAATTGACAATGAGGATGAATATAGGAAAAGTGTAGATGGATCGAATATAGAAAATGATGCAAATGAGCTATTTCCTTTTTTTAATTGTGAACAACAATATAATCCAAATTTTGAGTTGGGAATGATGTTTAGCAACAAGAAGGAATTGAGAGATGCAATACACTCACATGCTATAAAAAATAGAAGAAGTGTTAACATTACCAAAAATGACAAGATCAGAGTATATACTAAGTGTGCAGCTGAGGAGTGTAAGTGGAAGCTTCATGCATTGAAGCTTAGTGGAGAATACACTTTTCAAATCACACATGTGCGATGAATTTATATGTGAAAAATCTGAAATCAACTTAGTTATCTAAAAAGTATATGAGCAAGATCAGATCAGATCCGAAAAGAAATGTGAAAGACTTTAGAACTGATGTTATGGAAGGCGTTAGATGCATCGTTTCAAAGTCTCAAATTTATAGGGCAAAAGCAAAAGCAACTCAATTAGTTGAAGGACAAGCTTATGAGCAGTATGCACTGATTTGGGATTTCGCAAATGAGGTGAAGAGATCGAACCCTGGGAGCACTGTTGTGATTGGCACTAATGATGCGACCGACGAAAATAGTTTTGACAGGCTTTATATGTGTTTGTATGGATTGAAAGTTGGATTTTTGTTAGGATGTATGCATTTTATTGGGGTCGATGGGTGTCATTTGAAGGACCACATGGTGGGGTGTTACTATCAGCTGTAGGAATTGATCCAAATAATAGTAACTTCCCAATTGCTATTGTCATTGTGAATAATGAGTCATGTGAGACATGGGGCTGGTTTTTGAGTTTGTTGAAATTAGATTTGAATATTGAAAAGGATGATGAATGGGCATTCATGTCTAACAAGCAAAAAGGGTTGATCCAAGCATTCAATGAAGTATTCCCAAGGGCTAACCATAGGTTTTGTCTTAGGCACTTGCATGGGAATTTTAAAATGGCTGGGTTTAGAGGTGAAGCATTTAAAAATGCATTATAGAAATGTGGCACAGCTACAACAGTGAATGAATTCAGGGAAAAAATGGCAGAAATGAGGGATATTGATCCAAGCGCTGCTGATTGGTTCAATGACAAGCCCCCAATGCATTGGAGTAGATCACACTTCACAACCAACTCTATATGTGACTTTTTATTGAATAATTGTTGTGAATCTTTTAACAACAGTATTTTTGATGCAAGGGAGAAGTTCATATTGTCAATGCTTGAATGGCTTGTTGAATACTTCATGACGAGAATGCAAGTTAACAGGGACAGGGCCGAAGAAAAGTGGGAAGGATTGTTTTGTCCTCGAATAAGAAAACTAATCGAGAAGAATTTGACAAAGACTGGGGATTGCATACCAATTAAAGCAGATAACTTTCATTACCAAGTTTCATGCTATGATGGCAGTAAGTACAGTGTAGACCTAAAAGAATGGGCATGTGGTTGTAGGAAATGGGATTTGAGTGGAATTCCATGCAACCATGCTTTATCTGCTATTTTAGCTCAACGATTGGATTATTTCGATTACGTGCATAAATGCTATAATTTAGCCACATACAAACAAGTCTATTCTCCTATAGTGATGCCACTAAATGGTAGGAGTGAATGGCAACCAACAGGAGTTATTCCAGTACTTCCACCAAACTTTGGGAGACCCGTGGGAAGGCCCAAACGAGCAAGAAGAATGGAAAGAGACAAAGCTGAAACGATAAAGACAAAACGAAAAAACAAAATAAAGACAGTAAAAAATGATCACGAAATGAGGAGGCAACAACGAACAGTGACATGTAGCATTTGTGGTGTTAAGGGTCACAATAAAAAAGGTTGTACTCAAACTGAACCAGTAAGGCCAGTGGAATCCGAACAAATCGAACAGTCACAAGAACATCCTTTAAGTCAGTTGACTGAAGAGCTCATAGGTCAACCACCATCAAAGTTACAGGTATGTTTTTCTATAGTAATTTTTCTATGATGATTTTTCTATAGTAATTTATCAATTATTATTTTTCTATAGTAATTTTTCTTACAAATGTTGTTTCAGGTGAGGAGGAATACCAGGTTTGATGTCCATACCATTGGAGAAAATGATTTAAAGAAGACAAATATCTATCATGACAATAGTAGTGTAAGCTAATGTTTTATTTTGTGTTTAGTAGTGTATTTTTCTATAGAAATATTTTATCTAAAAAAATCACTTGTCACAGGCGAAAGACAGCAATATGTCTCAACCAATGGCTCAACAAACTACACCAATGCCCCCATGGAGGTCTATGGCTCCCTTATCCATGTATGAGCAATTTAAACAATGTCAAATTCCCTCAAATATGGCCAATGTAAGGGCACCTACACCATTTTTTGGAAGAACCTACATACAAAGTGTTGAACCATGCAAGTCAATTGTACAAGGAGGGCAGAAATTCATGATAATGTCCAGCATAAATACTTTGGTATCTGAAAATGAATGTGAATTGGAAGCTAAAATGAAGAAAAGAAAGGATCCTCATAAGTGAAGGCGAATGAAGTGTGAACTTTTTGGTTGCTTTTTGGCAAAATTTTGTTTAGTACATGAATTATGAAACATTGTTTCAGCTATAGTTATTTTGTTTAGTACATGAATTATGAAACATTGTTTCAATTATAGTTATTTTGTTTAGTACATGAATTATGGTTTCTCTCTTATACTCTTCAATGATGTAACTTGTGTGTTTCTGTTTGTTTCATCCCTTCTGTATCTATGTGATTTTTGTGTATATATTTGTTTTCATCCCTTTTTATCTGCTATTTGTTCATTATAGTGATGCTGTTGTGGGCAGGCACATGGCTGGCATGTTGATTAATTAAGACAAAATAATTGAAGAACAATTTAGTTGAGAATGTTTGATGTGCTTGTTTTATGAGGTAACTTTACATAGTATTTTACCTGTGTATCAGGTTGGTAAAGCTTTTCTCAAATAAATGAATGATACTGTTGTACTTGCTGGAAATTCTCTGTTGGGCATGGTGTTTTATCGTTTCAAAAGCTAGTATGTTTGTTTGTTGTATTTTCAATATATCAAATGAAATTGGTTCCCACATAGACTCTTCTGTAAACAGAGGCAGAAACGGAAAACTCACTAGGCGGAAAACTGACCAGCGGAAAGCTCTATCAGTTTGATTCTAATTAGAAATAATCAATTTAAATAAAAGATATTTGTAAATTCTTCATTACAAAACAGTTGTTGCTAACTGTAACTTCTTTTAAAAAAAAAAAATCAGCAGCTCCAAGAAACTAAAGGAAACTCAGAGACAAGCAACCCCATCTAGAGAACCCTTAACGCTTACTCAAACTTACTATTTATTAGTTTACTCCGCTCCACAAGATGGCTCCTTGAAATCTTCCTTAACCTCTTGTTGAATCCAGGGACAAAAAATTTGCTAAACCAGTACAGCCATTTCAGCAAGGCCATAATCAACTTTCAAAGTTATCCAAAGGCCATATCAAATCTTGGACACAAAATTAATAGGATTTATTTTCCTTCTCCAAGATTAATACTATCAGCATAATGTGTAAGCCCAAAGTGTTTCACACGCTTGGCGGCTCCTTTCTCTGGTATATCTGATGTGAGCTGTTGTTTGATGTTTTGTTGTGCATCCATGTGTTTCTCCTTGTTCTTGAACTTGAATTTTTTTATTGGCTGAGAACATAACACCAAGCGTGACTGGCATAACTGCGAGTTCGAACAGAACAGAACTTGAACTTGGTATGCATAATTTTTGACATTCAACGCTACAACAGTTCTAAGAGCTATCGATTCATCGACGGTGGAGGAACTGGATAGGCAACTGGCATGATGTAAGATGGAGCGAGCGAGCATAACTGCGAGTGTTGGGGGGGGGGGGGGGGGGCGGAAGGTTGGGACATCTGCGGGGCCAGTGGAAGAAAAGGGCGCTTCATTTAGGAGGAGAAGGAAGAAGGCAGAAGCAGGGGAAGGAGATCATGATGAGCCTGCGGGGATCGGTGGGGAGGCGACATCGAGGGGTGGAAAGGCGATTTAGAGGAGGAGAAAGGAGAAGGGAGAATGGAGATCGGCGTAGGAGGAGTATTAGCGTAGGTTTAAGTTCGGCATTTTTTTCACGTGAAATGCTGACTGGTTAGAGAGAAGCAGTGTTTTATTTTTTTCAGTATTTTTTTTTTCCACGTAAGCAATTAATGACCGCCAACTAAGCGATTACCTGTTAAAAATTTTAATTTTAGAAAAAAGGATTAAAATTGAAAAATATTACTAAGTTACAAGACTAAAAGTGTAAATTAAAATTTAACAAGATGAAAATTGGAAAAAAAAAAAAAAGGTAAGTTACAGGACCAAAATCATAATTTTCTCTAGAAAAAATGATTAAGAGGACAAACTTTAAATTCTATTAAAAATAAATATTTTAATTTTTTTATCGGATAAATGAATCAAGAGAAAAAATTAACATTAAAAAAATAATCGGGTTAAGCACAAAGATACAGAGGTGTGAGCATAAAAATAATACTAATACTAAAAAGAATAAATATTTTGGAGCGAATTAAGGGAAAACTATCTATCGACAAGATTAAATGAGCGAAACCTGAACACTAAGGTTATCAAAATAAATTCTAATTAAAAATTAAAACAATCATATGATATAACAAATTAAAACTCAATCAAAGTTGCTATTTTGGGAGAAAAAAAATAATACATTCATACAATGATTCTTTACATAAAGATTAATCATCTAATAAAATATGGAATAGAATCCCTTAGACCATCTTCTCTTGGACTAAAAAAAAATAGATTGGTGGGAGATAATCATCTCTACCTGTTTAACATGTGGAGATCATTATCTCCCACTAATGTAAATAATAGACTATAAGATCTTTTCTCATAAAGTATTATATATCTTTTAAAAATTAATTTTAAAATCTATTAAAATAAATATTCATATAAATATTAACGGTCGCATCAATCTTATCATATATATATATATAATTATTATTATCTTACGGACCTTTTTCTACGGAATTATACGAACAAATTCACGTGGCATATCATTCTCATTATTTTTTATCACGTCATCCTATTTTTCCTTATTTTCTTTTCCTCCCGTCGACGCCGAAGCCTCGCAATCCTCCTCTCTCTCGCCGCGCCTGCTCTCTCTCTCGCCGCGCCTGCTCTCTCTCTCGTCGCAGCGGATCAAAACTGTGCCCTAGCTCACCACGAACACGACGAACTCACGGCCACGTGAGCCGCCCTCTCTCGAGGCCCTCTCGGTGCACCAAGACTTGCGGCGACAAGCTTAATTCACTGGAATCCATCAGCGATCGCAGCTGGAATCCATGTCGTGATCCCCCTACGGGTTCACCAGGGCCGTCTCAACCATTCTTGAGGCCCTAGGCGAAAAAAGAATTTAATATTTTTTTAAATAAATATTAGAAACATTTAATTTTATTAGTTATAGTAAAAGGTGAAATTTGTCTCCCTAACAACCCCACACGATCAATCCTACAACCATATGTGAGGAGGTAAATCGTAAAGTTGCAATTGGCCACTGTGGGGAGAGCATTTTTCTTGACTTTACCGATATTCGACACCTTGCCCATTGTAACAATATCTACCCGTATAGCCAACTCAACCATACCTCGAGGACGACATTTAATTTTGTTAGTAAAATTTAAAAGGGTAGTTTCATATATTGTCAATGATTATTTATAGACTTAGTAGCAATGACCAACTAGGCCACAAACACTTTATCTTATGTCAAACCTCACTTTTTTATTATTAGTAAAATTTAAAAAATAAAAAATATTTTATGTTATCTAATTTAGAACAATAATAAATTATTGTAATACTATTAATATACATTTTAATTATAATTTCTTTAAAAAAATATCAATCATTTTTAACTTCGAGTAAGGAAAGTTTCGACACAATAATAAAATTATTGTATGACCTAGAAGAAATATGTTCGAGTACTAAATATAGTCATTATGTATAATAGACTCTTCCTTGGAATCCCTTATTGACGGGAGTTTCGTGAACTAAACTGTCTCTTTATTTATTTTAACTTTGATAAATTATTAATAAAAATTATTTATCTAAAAATATTTAACTAGAAAATATTGATCGTAAATTATTAAAAAATGGAATAAAAATAAAATTTAAGAAAGAAATAATTCTACATTTTCAATATGTTTTTGACTATTAAAAGTGTGTGTATGTATATAAATTAAGTGTAATCAATAAATATATCATTAAAAAATTTAAAATTACTAATTAAATTTTAATAAAAAAATAAAAATAAATTACTAACTAAATCTAATTTTAATAGTAAAAAATTAAAATTATCAATTAAATCTAACACGAGTAAAAAAAAATAAAAATATCAAAATTTAATCTATAAAAAGTTTAAAATTTTTGACAAAATATAGTTTAGCTATTAAAAAATTACAATTACCGATAAAAATAAATCTCAACTAATTTTATTTTAACCATAATTTTAAATATTTAATATCCATACTCATATATTTTTAAATTAATATTCATATTTAATTTACATATATATATATATATATATATATATATATATAAAATTTGTAGGCCCCAATATAATAGGGGCCCTAGGTATATGCCTTAATGGCCTATGCCTTGAGCCGGCCTTAGGGTTCACCTTCCCCCCATGATATAGCATTGGGGTGGGTCCAGACGGCCGGAGGCCGTTGGCGGTGGACAGCCGGGCGAGTGGCTCGTGGGCGAAGCTGGGTGATGAGTTTAGGTGGGAACGAATTGTTTCAGCGAGAACGAAAGAAAAGAGAAAAAATTACATTTAAAAAATTACAAAAAAAATACATGGCAAGGTTCATAACAATCCGTACGAAATAATCCGTAGCATATATATATATATATATATATATATATATATATAGCCGGCGTTTAGTTCTTGTCGGTAGAGAAGAATTAAACATCTCTTTATTTAAAGAATTCGTGAGCTTATATTTTTAAAATGGATACCATTGCTGCTAAAATATATTTTCTTAAAAAATAAATATGTAGTGAGTAGGAATAGTTCGGCCCAGGCACATTAGCTGACTCAAGGATGGAACTTAAGTGCATTATCACCCCAAAGCTAGCAAAAAAACGTTTTTAAATTTGCAAGGTTACTGATGAACTTAGAGTCAAGCATTGTTAATTCAAGTATGATGTATTATGACAATAGTGTGAACATTATGCACGTTAAGGAACCATTGTCTTATTAGAGATTTAAGCATTTATTGACGATTATATTATGTAGTTTATCAAATGTGAAAAAATTGTTGGGCATTATAGGAGACGAAGAGGGTCATCTCTTTCGTTGCTGCAAACGTCTCGTTGTTGCAAACGCCAAGGAGACGAAGTGGCATCCTTTCCCCTTCGTCTTCCTCGACCTTCCTATAAAAGGAGCGTCTTAGCAGTCGGAAAAGGGCGCAACAGAAGGTTTGCGGAGGTGATCAAAGAGCGCAGCAAAGTTGTGAGGTAATTAGCAAGTGATAGAGAACATCTGAGATTTGGTTCGTGAAACAGTTCGAGGAGATTCCGTGTGGTGATCTTCTCGGCAACAGCAGCAGCGATGTCTTCGACGATATCTTCAACGAGTTCATCGGGAGATCCATGTAAGTCATTTACAGTTTGTTTTTCAATTATATTTCATGCTATCCGAAACAATAATGGTATCAAAGCAAAATTATGATTTTGAAAGCATGAAATAAAACTGTCAAATGCTCGCGTTTTTTTTCTTCCTCGAGAATAAGATGAACAGTACGTTCATCCGTCAAGTGAATCGATTAATGAATCGATTCAATTCAAAATCATAGCGCACAGTGCTTCCGTTTTTTTTTGAAGCACAGTACTAAATCGATTCATGAATCGATTGGGAAAAAAAAACAATGAATCGATTCATGAATTGATTGAGAAAAAAAAAACGAGACATGGACAGTATGTTTTTACGAAGCACAGTTAAGGAAAAAAACGTGTAAAAGAAAAAAAAAACAAATTGCATGCATGCTTTTAATTTTTTCTTGTTCATGTACATGAACAGTGACATAAAATTTAATTAAATATATTTATTAATTAATTAAATACATAAGAACATGTATTTTATTAATTAATAAATAAATATTTAATTAATTTATGGTTCAATTTATTGAAAATGAAATCATACCAACTTGTCCGATCAAACCCAGGTCTGATTTAAATTATTAGTTAATTTAAGCAGATCAGTTTGATTCAATGATACCTATATCTGATTCAAATTATTTGTTGTTTAACCAGTTCAGTTTATTATTGAATCAATTGGGGTGATCTTGATTACAGAAGTTGGGCTGATCAAATATGACCAGATTAGTTCTGTTGTATCAGATTTGATCAAAAAAATTAGATTTGTTTTAATGGGTTAGACTTAATCCAATGAACAATTGGACTAATCAAACGGATCTAAGTTTGATTAATAAGTCTGAAATTGACTCAAATTGGCTTAAAAATAGCAGAACATAGGTCAGAAATCTCTGTCCAACTAGATTAGTTCTAATGAGGACAATAAATTAAGCTTAAGATCCAGATTCCTGATCGACCGATCCAATGTGTCAGTCACATGAGACTCCCCAAAATAAGAAAATTTATTTTTCTTAATTGCTTGTGCATTCTGTATATTTTGTTCTATATGTGAGAATTGAATTTGACCAGTTTTTGTTACTGGTCTGTCGATTTTGTACTGACATCATGATTTTCAATTCTAGATACAAAGAACGATATACATGATGACTGGTCGCTATGAACAACAACATGAGCTATGGGAGGAGATCAAGAAGCTGGAATATGACCCAGATCACGAAGTAGATAGGCTTATTGGTCGACTTGATTGGTTGTTCTGGAATCTCGAGCAAGAAGGGTATCTAGTCCAGGAAAAAGAAAGAAGATGGTCTCTGGTTTATTCATTATCGGAACATCTAAGGCAGATAACATTCCAACTTTGGGATGATTCTGATGGGCGCATCTCATATTCAGAGATGTGTAGGGAGTTACTTCATTTATAATAGGGTCCTGAAGAATCTGAAGAGGATCCAAATCCCGAAGAAATGGACCTCAAAGAATCTGAGGAGGATCCAGAAATGGATTCTGAAGATTTAGAGGAAGATCAAAATCTCGCAGAATCTAAGGATGATCCGGAGATGAACCTCGAAGAATTTGAAGAGAATCTAGAAATGGATCCTGAAGATTTTGAGGAGGATCCAGAGATTGATCCCAAGGAGGATCTAGAGATGGATCCCGAAGAATCAGAGGAGGATCCTCAAGACTGTGTAGAAGATCCAGAAATTGATCTGATGGATACATCTGAGGCTGAACCACCCATTATAGAATCCAGGATAAATGGGATGCAATTACCCACTGCTCTAGCATTTATCCTAGTGGGAGTAGTGCTAGCTTATCTATGTTACTAGTGTTCTGTTTACTGTCATTATGTACGAATAGTGTTAACTCATCTATTTTTTGAGTCATGTAATAATTTCTGTCGTTATGTACGAACATAATTATATAATGAAAAGTTATGTTATATGTTAACAAACTTGGAAATGATTAGTTCATTTCATGATATGATTAGTTCATATGAAAAATGATTAGTTCATTAAAATAATGATTCGTTCATTAGATGGGATATGTGAGATATGTGTAATATGATTGATCAATGTTGATTAGATTAGAACATACAAATGATGAGTGGAAACAATATTATCCCTTGATTTTGTAAACTAACTCTAATTTACACTGAGTCAATAAATAATTGCACATATATGAATTACACTGAAATAATAAATAATGTGTTTATTTATGTATATCATGACAACTAAAAACATCATAACTGAACTTAATAAGGGTGAGAAATTATATGGGGATAACTACAAAATATGGCACCTCAAGATACAATACGTTATTGAGGAACAAGAAGTTCTAGAGGCTGTAAATTAAATCATGGAGGAACCGATTGATGGTTCTACAGCACAACACAAACGTGACCTTGATGCCTATAAGGCATGGAAAAGAAAGGACTCCATTACTAAGGGTATATTGATTAGTTCAATGGTGGATGACCTGATATTTGAGTATGAGCCATTACCATTTGCTCATGTTGTCTGGGTAGCCCTTAGAGAGAAGTACAGTGGAGTTAGTCTGAGTAAGCTCTGTCAGCTAACTATCAAGTTTGATAGCTGTAAAAAGCGCTCGAATGTTACCATGACCCAACATCTTAGGGAGATGGGTAATATGATTCGAGAGCTTAAGACTGCTAGTCATGCGTTGACCGATGAACAATAGGTTCAAGTAGTTATATGTTCTCTTCCTGATTCTTGGGAAACGATGAAACATAATCTGACCCACAGTGAGAGTATCAAGACTTTCACCGATGTCTCACGCCATGTTGAACTTGCAGCGGAGAGAATTGAATCCGCAAGGATATCTAGTCAAGTTTTTATAGCTGAAGGTTCTGGTTCCAAGAATAAGAAAAGATGGTTTAAGAAATGAAAGGGAAAATGAAAGGAGGCTAGTGTTGTTGCTGTTAAAAACTAAATCAAGAAGAAAGAAAAGAGATATGGACAAAGACCTATAAGCAAGTTGACTTGCTTCAACTGTGGCAAGAAGGGTCATTTTGCTCAGGAGTGTGCTGAGCCTAAAAAGGTAGATCCAACTTTGTCTTCTTTCCACGAGCAATATGTTGCAAGTACAGTGTTGTTAGCTGATTCGTATCTTTTGTGGATTGTAGATTTAGGAGCAACGAACTACGTAGCACATAATCGAGCTACATATGTGGAGTACCGTCGGGTACCAACTGGCAACAAATGGATATATGTAGGAAACAATACAAGAATTAAAGTCAAAGGAATTGGCACTTGCAAGCTCAACTTACATGGTGGAGGCACCTTGTTTCTACATGATGTCCAGTATGCTCCTCAGATTCGATGAAATCTGGTTTCTGTCATTTGTGTTCTTGATTTAGGTTACAATGTAAATTTTTATAGCCATTATGTCGAACTTCAAATTAACTCCGTGTTAATTGAATATGATTATGTAACAAATGGTGTTATGGTTCTTGATATAGAACCAAATAATAATGATGGTTGTTTTTCAAACATTGCTCTTACTAGTAATGCTAATGTTAATGATGAAATTTGGCATACTAGGCTAGGACATATAGGACAAGAACGAATGAATAGATTAGCTAAGGAGGGTATTTTGGGCACTCATGCTAAGATTAACTTGTCTATATGTGAGCATTGTCTTGTTAGAAAGACGACTAGGAAACCATTTGGTAAGGCTATTAGGGTTGAATCACCATTGCAATTAATTCATTCGGATATTTATGGTCCAATGAATATGAAGACTAGAAATAGAAGTTCTTATTTCATTACATTTATTGATGACTTCACGCGTTTTGGTCATGTGTATTTGATTTCCCATAAATCTGAAGCATTGGATTACTTTATTCGTTACTTGAACGAAGTTGAGAATCAATTGGAATGTAAGGTTAAAACCTTGCGCACTGACCATGGAGGTGAATATTTATCTGATCAGTTCAAGACAATGTGTAATGAGAAAGGGATTATTAGACAACTAACTATCACTGGAACTCCACAGCAAAATGAGATTGCTAAAAGAAGAAATAGGACTCTTCTTGAAATGGTTAGGTCTATGATGACGCATGCTAATTTGCCAATCTCCTATTGGGGAGATACATTATTAGTTGCGACCTATATATACTTAACAAAGTGCTTTCAAAGTCAGTTCCATCTAGCCCACATGAACGTTGGATAGGCAGAAAGCCAGATTTAAGTAATTTGAGACCTTGGGGGTTAGCTGCCTACATTCATGATAAGACTCACGAACATGAAAAATTAAGACCCAGAGGTAAGAAGTGTATTTTTATAAGGTACTCTGAGACTTCTAAGAGTTATGTTTTTATTGGTGAGCGACAAGATGGAACCATCTTTGAAATAGAGTCAAGAGATGCTATTTTTCTTGAAACTGAGTTTCCAACATAAGGTGAAATTGATAAGACAATTCCTCTATATGAGATAGAGGAGGAGGATAATGTTCCTTTATCAATAGATCAAGAGATGCATATAGAAATTAAGTATAATTTTGTAAGGAATATTGTTGACAAGAAAAAGGTGATTCTTGAGTACATCCCTACACGAAATATGCTTGTTGATCCTTTTACTAAGCCATTGACTAAAGAGTCATTTCATGGACATGTGAAGTCTTTGGGACTTCGAAGAATGCAACTAATTGTAAAGATATTTTGATAAATGAAAAATGCCATGATCTATTCAGTGTATATGTCTTTGTTACATTCGAATAAAAGTCTCGATAAGCATGTTGGCAGATTGAGATTGGTCCACTCACATGGACAATCATCTCTATTTATTAAGTACAAATAGAGGTAAGGTCGTTGCTTATGAGACAACTTATGTAGATGTGAATAGAGACATGCCCATAAATTAAGGTCACCTTGATAATTGTGTCAAGATGAAATTATTTGTGTAATGATTGAAGTAAATGTACCCACCATTTACTGAATCTGCTCAAAGGTCAGATTAAAATTCATATGTTGAATTCAGGATTAGACATTAGGTATGTCTAGATCGAAATATGTACGATGTTAAATTTGAGAAAAACATGCGCTCTTTTTAGTAAAGAGAATAACATCGTAGCATGTGATTCATACCACATATGTTATGGCGACAAGAAGGGTAGTAGGAGAATGGATCATTGTTTCTCTTCAATGTGAGACTCTTGAGATTATAAGTTAATCTTAATCTTACCTTAAGTGACTATTTAGCTGTCTACTTGAAGTTTTGATCAGTGTTTGCTACTTTAGCATGTTTCTTATTGGCTATGGATGATTCAGTCTATGGAGCATAACTAGGAAAGCGACTGATTAGAATGAATAGATTCTAGCTAAAAAGGAAGATTAAGATTGATTCATATCTGTGACATTTATTCACTAGTACCAGTTATATTTTTAGTTCAGTACATAAAATGTAATTGTGAATAATTTGTTTGATCGGAGATGTTGAACATGCTCTTGACATATAGCCAATATGAGGGATTAGAGATGTTCATAATGATGTAAATAATTTAATCTGGGATAAAGACAAGTCATTTATGTCTCTGATTCGTTCTATGGACATTTATATCTCTGATTCGTTCTATAGAGAAGCTAAATAAGGTGTGACAATCTTCTTAGCAGTTGAATGCTCAATGTGCTTGCTGTCGCACGAACCATTTTCCCTAATGTATGGAATGGATGTTCTTATTTGGTCTTTGTGATTAATTAATTTTGCTCTGATCTTCATGACTTGATCATCATAAAGTCTACATGACTTATTTGGTCTTTGTGACTAATTTTGCTCTGGTCTTCGTGACATGATCACCTTGTAGTCTATGTGACTGACATGGTCTATGCGACCATATAACCTTATGGATTGACTTGGACGAGTGAGAGATGTTGGGTGTTACAGGAGACGAAGAGGGTCGTCTCTTTCATTGCTGCAAACGTCTCGTTGCTGCAAACACCAAGGAGACGAAGGGGCGTCCTTTCCCCTTCGTCTTCCTCGACCTTCCTATAAAAGGAGTGTCCAAACAATCGGAAAAGGGCACAGCAGAAGGTTTGCGAAGGTGACTAGAGAGCGCAACGAAGTTGTGAGGTGATCAGCAAGCGATAGAGAACGTCCAGGGCTGGGATTTTATTCGTGAAACAATTCGAGGAGATTCTGTGTAGTGATCTTCTCGGCGACAACAGCAGCGACATCTTCAATGATATCTTCAATGAGTTCATAGGGAGATCCATGTTAAATTTGCAAAAATCCGTTTTTAAGTGCATTATCGCCCCAAAGCTAGCAAAAATCCGTTTTTAAATTTGCAAGTTTACTGATGAACTTAGAGTCAAGCATTGTTAATTCAAGTCCGATGTATTATGACAATAGTGTAAACATTATGCAGGTTAAGGAACCATTGTCTTATTAGTGATTTAAGCATTTATTGACGATTCTATTATGTAGTTTGATCGTTTATCAAATGTGAAAATATTACAACAAAAAGAATTACCTACTGACAATAATGTAGTTGACTTTACTCTCTATTGCACTATTCTAACAAAAAAAAATTGGCAGCCATATTTGTTCATTTAGTATGAATACACAAGTGATTGACTTAGTATAATTGACAGATTATATTGTTAGTAATTGTCGTGTTTGTTCATTTGGTATGAAATGCATAAGTAATGGATTTATTATTATTGGTGTAATTATGCTTTTAAGTGGCTGAGTCCAACAATATATTAAATAGTTTTTATGTGGTTGGGAGAGTTTAAATTACGTTTAAGTTGTGTTGCTCCAATGTGTACGTAGATGATGAAAGACGGCAAGTGCAAAGGGAAAAGGTCTCAAAGATATTTGAAAGAAGGAAATGTCCAAAATGTGCTGGGTAGAAAGAAAAGTTTAAGAATTATTTAGCTGACAAAAAATTCCAACAAGTGTTGATAAAAGTTGTTTAAGCTTTCGGAGTAAAAGTTGTTTGGGACAAAAAATTCCAACAAGTTTTGTCATGCTACCAAATGTGTCCAGGTCATCGTGTAAAATCTCAAATAGATTTTGATCCCGGATTGAAATAATACAATTTTGACATCGTATTATTTTGTGTTGATTTAGTTTCAGTATATACAAAATATATTAACTATAAATAAAAATTTAATCTTAAATTTTAAATAATAATAATAATAAATAATATATCATAATAAAATTTATCTAAATTTTCACAATTATAACTAAAATTGATTAAAATTATTAACCTAATAAATCTAAGTTAAAATCAACCCTTTATTTCGCGCCGTCAGCATGTGACAATGGGCCAGTGAGACGCATCTAGATGCATCACTGCCGATCTTTGGGCCCGTATGATGCCTCCAGATGTTTCGCTAGTAGCCTCCGAGTTTACACGATGCATTCAGATGTGTCGTCGGGCTAGCGTGACGTTTCTTGCACAACACGTCCAAAACCCGTAAAACATTCAGACGTATCTCTGAGCCATCGTGATGCATTGATAGGCAATTGCAACACGTCGCTAGGCAATCGCGATGCGTCTGGGGGCCTAGGGGCATGTCGGCACCGTAGACGCCCCTGAACTAGTGCCAGTGGGTGGAAGGAAATGTTTCACCTGAATTAGACAAAATGACTGAAAATGTTAAACTATAGTTCAAATAGTTCACTAGAAGTGCAACTGAGGGCATGCTGCCTCTAAAAAAAAAAGAATAGAGAACACGTAATTTGCATAAGCCAAATGAGTGATTCGTGGCTATAATACTTAGAATGAAAGTGGTATCTTGGGTCTATAGAGAGATAATCTAATAGTCGTGATAGAGATTTAATACATATGACAAATATAGAGAGAGAGAGGATTTCCTTAAAACAATCCTTTAGCCCCATATAAAAAACCAAAAGTATAAGTTATAAGGTAGCATTTGATCATATAGTACAAGTGAACCATCTAGGTTTGGAAATGCCAAGAAGACATTTGAACTTAAAAGGGTGAATAGAGAGGGTAATTCTAGTGAGAGCCATGTGAATTCAATTGGAACTAATACGTTTATCTCATACTATATTGGAAGACACGATCGAAATGTATTATTCTGATAAATTACTAAACTCGATTCTAAGCACAAATAATGACTCTTGTGTCATAATGCCAATTATTTCGATAAGTATTGTGTCATGCCAACACTTAATACCCCTTTACTTGCTATAATGTAGATTAAGGTGAATTAAGACAATGTTGTTATTTTTTTTTATCTTGTGTAATACTTTAAGTATTTAGAATTATTTTTATAAAATGATGTAGGCATTGGGAGAGATATCTTACATAAAATATAAGTAGGATGGTTAAAATGGAGGAGAGTGTCAATGTTTTATATGATCGTAAAGTACCTCTAAAACTTGAAAAAAAATTATACAAAATGATAGTTAGACCTATTATGTTATATGACATTGAATGTTGGGCTATGAATCGAGCACATAAATAAAAGATGAGAGTTGCAGAGATAACGATGTTAAGATGGATGTGTGGACATACAAGGATGTACATAATAAAAAATGAAAGCATTAAAAAGAAAGTCGGAGTTTCATTTATTGAGAAAAACTTGAAAGACACGTTTAAGATGGTAATAATATGTATTTAGATGACCAATAAATACTTCGATTATGCTATGTGAAACTATGATAAATATGCACATTAAACGAGGAAGAAGAAATCTAAAAAAAGTTTGGTTAACAATAATAAAATAAGATAAAATTTATTTAAGTATAGATGATATAATAGGGGATAGAACCCAATGGCGTAGAACAATCCATATAGCCGACCCCACCTAATGGGATAAGCCTTGATTATTGTTGTTGTGTGTTACAGAAGATAATATCAAAACTATATTATTCTAGATGGAACACAAAGTTTGATCTTGAACTTAAGTATATAGTTATTTTTTCTTCTTTAGCTCTTACTTCTTTCACCTAGACCCGACCCCGGGCCGGGTCTAGCCCGGATCAGGCCCGGGCCAAGCTCGGGCCCGTAATCGGGTCAACAGACTGGTTGCCCATTGATCCGATTCACCGGGTCGAACCGGAACCAGTCAGGCAAGTTGTCGGACTAGTTTCGGTTCCGTTGGTGCAAAATCGGCGGACCGCCGGTTTTGCCCGTCGGTTCAACATTTAGTTTTTTTTTACCGGCTTGAACCACCGGTTAATCGGCGGTTCATAGTCGTTGGGAGAGGGTGGGGGTTTTTTGGGTATTTTTTTCAACGGCGGACACTATGATTTAGTGTCTGTTACTATCAAAACTCTATAAATAGAGAGCTTATTTCATCATTTTTACACACATCTTCTCTACTCTTAATCTCAATTTCGTATTCTCTACACGCTTTCATTTTCAATTTTCAATTACAATGGAAGGAGGTCGCGGAGGTGCGTCATCTCGAGCTCTGAAGGGAAAGGAAATAATGAATCCGCAAGAGGAGGACCCCAACATTCAATCCACCGATGATGAGATCGAGCATCTTCTGAATCCGACACCCGAAACACAAGGAAGTACCGATGCAATTACTTCTAAGGTTCAGGAACTTCCTCCTCTAAAGTCTTCTATTTTCACTAAATATTTTGAGAAGGTCACTCTTCTGTCGGGAGAAATGCGTGCAAAATGTAAGCACTGCAATGCTTCCTACAAATTCTAAGCCAGCGGCGGCTATGGGTCGTTGAAATGACATGTACAAACGAAGCACCCAACAGAATTTGGACTCAACCATTCTCAAACACAATTATCAAGATTTTCTTCAACTAGCGGTAGTACCGATTCCGGTTTATTTTTATATTCGGATAATAAATTAAGAGAATCGTTAGCTAAATTTGTTTCCGTAGAACATCTTTCTTTTAGTTTTGGATCTAAATGCACATTTGAAGATTTTTGTAAAGAATCTCTTAATCCATGTGCTAAACATGTTCCTAGAACTACACTTACTCGTACAATTAAAAAATTAGTAAAACAAGGAAAAAAGAATTTAATTGATGAATTTAGTAAATTAGATAATAAAATTTCTTTATGTTCCGATATTTGGAGTGATCATTGGCAAACACATTCATATATGAGTGTGACTTGCCATGGGATCGATAACTCTTAGAACCTCCAAAAAAGATTGTTAGCTTATAGAGTTTCTGATGAATCACATAATGCTCATAACATCACACAATTATTATGTTTAATTTTAGAAGAATATGACTTAACTCATAAAATATTTTCAATATCATTAGATAATGCTAGTTCCAATACCGCTTATATAGATGATCTAAAATTTGTTTGTCAACCTATTATTGGCAGTTTATTTTTTCATATTCGCTGTGTATGTCATGTTTTAAATTTATGTGTTCAAGATGGTTTAAAATTTTTAGAAAGTTATATTAAACCAATTAGAATTGCAATTTCTTATTTATGATCCCATCCATTTATAATGAAACAATGGCGCATGTTTTGTAAAACTAATGGAATGAGACCTAAAAAATTTCCACTTGATGTCCCAACACGTTGGAATTTAACATACTAACTATTACAAAATTCATTTGAATATAAAAAATTATTATGTTCATTTTTTGTACAAAATACTAATACTAATATATATTTATTTTCACAACAATAGAATATTTGTAGTAGTATTTGTGAAATTTTAAAAGTATTTAATGATGCAACCGAACAACTTTCCGGTGTTTATTATCCCACTGCTCAATTAGTTTTAGAAAAATTTTCTAATATAGTATTAGTTTTAAATGAACATATTAATAATGAATCTTTATCTCCTTGCATCTTAGCTATGAAAACTAAATGGGAAAAATATTTTTATTTTATTTTTGAAATTTATTTAATTGCATTTGCTTTAGATTCTAGATTTAAATTAGAAGTTTTACAAGAAATGTTAACTTTATATTACGACGCTTTAATTCCAATTAAAGATCCTTCTTCTCTTGATCCAGTTAATATTATATATAATGTTAGAATTTATTTATATGATATTTATAATCAATATTATGTAAAATATGGAACAAAATTAATATTTCTGAAATACAACAAACTATTAGTAGTAATTTAAAACTTATAAAAGTATAACTTTTATTAAAAGAACGGACAAAACATCCATGAGGATCCTCAAGTTCCACACAGGAACTTGAGAATTATTTTACGGCTTCTTTTGATTTTAATGAAGTAGATAGCGAAAATTTCGATATCTTAAAGTGGTGGTCACAGAAGGCTCAAAGCTTTCCCGTCCTCTCCGTGATCGCCAAAGAAATTTTAGCTTGTCCAGTATCAACTGTTGCTGTAGAGTAGACGTTCAGTACCTGCGCAACATATTAGATGAACGATAATCAACTTTGTCTCCTGACTCATTGGAAGCTCAAACATTACTGGACGATTGGACCAGAGCGGAGAAAAGAATCCAAGGAATGCAACTTTCAGATGACGAAGTTGAAAATTTTGATACTGAAAGAACGAATACTACAGGAACGGGAAATGGAAGTGAGTGAAAATGTAAAAGAATAAAAATGTAAAAGAACTACATGAGCTTTGATTCCTCTAAGGGGATACGTAGGCAACTTAAATAAGTACAAGCCCTTTTTTCCAATAAAATTGTATAATGTTTAATTTTTAATTTTTTAACATAATAATCTTGAATTGTGGTGAACCATGACGAACTGTGAACCAAACCATGAACCGACGGTTCTGAACTGTGAACTATAACCGTCATGGGCAGTTAAGGTTAAGGGTTGACCTGCTTGGAACTATCGAACCGGCGATTCTGAACCATCGAACCGTCGATTCTGAACCATGGTCAGGTCTACTTTCTCCTCCAATTTGCCATCAACACCATACATTAAAATATGAGCATGATACTAAAATAATATCATTCCACTTAGAGGTTAAAACATGACACTACTCGAGCTATTAAAGATTAGGTTTTGTATCCTAAAGAAATTATACTTGGCATATTGAAAGAGTTTTAGGTGTTGGTGTAATTTTCACTAATGATCTAACTCAAGTTTTGATAAACGATATGTGGATTAAAATTAGAATGTTTGTAATTTAATTACTTTACCAAGTGTGCAGGAATTGATGGATCTGGAGGACCTGACACTAGGCTGAAATCCAGTTAGGTTCGCGGGACCGAATATCTAGTGTGAAGTCCAACTGGGTCTACGAGACTGGATAGCTATTGTAAAGACCAGCTAGGTCTGTAGGACTCGATAGCTGGTATGAAGTCCAGATGGGTATGTGGGACCCAATATATGGTAGAAAGTCTGGTTGGATCGGCGGGACCTGTCAACTGGCTGAAGTTCAGTTGGGTCTATAGACCTGACAACTAGTGAGAAGACTTGATCGGTCAAAGGTAAGTCAAGAGACAGCAGTGGATAAGTAAAAGGTAAGCAACTGAAGGAGAGATCTAGTGATGATGCGTTCCCGGTTGAGGAAACTGTAGGCGTCGATCCAGCTTAAGTCCATTTGAGAAACTTAAGATGAGACATTGACTAGATCTTGGTCTCGGTGAGACATGATCTAATTACTACTACTATCCTATAGTATTATGCTAACTTTATTTTATAGGATAAGTATATTTTTTTTATTATATGAGCTAACCATTTTTTGTCAGGAAGAGACTACTGAAAAAAGAGAGTTTGAGCACCCGGAAGGGATTTGGGCACCCGGACCAGCCTTGCCCGTGCGGCCTAGCCAGGCACCCGGGCGGTTCAGGAGCTTGGGGTTAGTCCAGACACCCAAATCAGAAAAACCATCGAGAAGCCGAGTTGGAGTGCGACGATTGGTCGAACCTATATCAGCAGTCCAAGCGCTCGGAGGAGGATAAACTTGACGGATCGAGTTTCGATGAGAGATCACCACGCCAGTAACGATCCAGGTGCCCAAAAGGATTTCAGGTGCCCAAAATGGAACTATATAGAGCATTTGACCAGCAACTTTAGAACAACATCTACTACAACTTTCGTTCCTGTGCGCTACTCCAAAAAAGTTCCTACGACGTTGTAATGCTCCACTAACAACCGAACATCAAGCTTTACTTAGCTTTCTCTGTTGTCGGTAACCTTTCATTATAATTCTTGTACTTCATTATTGTAACTTTTCATACTATTAGTGAATTTTCCAATAAAAGCACTCAACGAGTGTAGGCTTTAGAGTAGGAGTTGTCAAAGGCTTCGAACAAAGTAAAATAATTACTTGTGTTAGCGTATGCTTATCTTCTTCCTTCTAACTTCTTTCTCGCTATCTTTTTATCGGTTGCTTACTCTCAATTTTCTAAAAAATTGATGATCGTTATTTAGCCCCCCCCCCCTTTCTAGTATCTTTCCGATCTAACAAGTTATATCAGAGTCAGCTTAGCTTTAAATTGGTGCAACCACCAATCAGACAAGGAGGTGACTTTTAAAACCTTCTTTTAATTTTTCTTTTCAGTTTCGAGCTTTTCGATATCATCCAAATTGGTACAATTATCTCTTTGGATAATTTTTTTCTCCGTTGTAAAATACTTTGAATTGGTGCAAGACCAATCGAGTTTCTATACTTTTATTATCTCTCACACTGCTAATTCAAGACATAGTCTTAGGATTTTTTTCTCTTTTATCTGTGTGCAAGGTTCTATCTTTAAATGACCCAAAACAAGCGATACAACACTATTCATCCCCCCTCTTCAACGAGAATAACTTTTCATATTAGAAGAAGCAGATAGAGGTGTACTTAAAGATCGATATCAATCAATGGTTAACCATCCGATGAGGATACAAGGCGTTGGTAGATGAAGTAACAAAAGTATCGATTTACCCAGAAAGATTGAATCCAGAAGGCAAGAAAAATACCGAAATCAACTCGAATGCAATGAACACAATCTAGTACAGACTTACTAAGGAAGAACTAAACCGTGTCAACTCATTCGAGAATGTCAAGGAGCTCTGAGATAAACTAATCGAACTACACAAAGGCACTAGTGATGTAAAGGTAACAAAGCGTGATTTATTATTTCATAATTTGTTTAAAATTAAAATACAGGATGGAGAAACAACTACTCAGCTACATGCAAGAATCAAGAATATTCTGAATGGGCTCCACCTAATTGGTCACCAACTGGAGAACAGGGATGTAATTAGGTAAGTCTTGAACTCTTTTCCTCGAAATGCACCATGGACATCTATAGTAGATGCCTATAAAGTTTTGAGAAATTTAAATAAATTAAAATTAGATGAGATATTTGTAAGTACCCCATGGTAATTTTGATGTGATCAACCAAGTAAAGTTAGGTCTTGTTGGTATTTAACCTTTGTGTCTAAGTGTACAGGAACTTAGGAGCACAAAAAGTTGAGCGAAAGACACAGCTAGCGAGATGGACGACACGGGAGAAAGTCGGCGGGCTCGGTACATTCGAAGGACGAGGTGCTGCAGAAGAGTACGTTGACGGACGAGAATGAGGCGCGACGCATTTTCGAGGGATGAGAAGTTGGAGTGGAAGATTGCTTGAAGGTTAGAAAATGAGTTCGGGTAAGCCCTATTCCGGATTGTCGAAATCACCCAAGCGAGCGGAGCCGGAGCGGAAGACCTGGACCAATGTGAGTGGAACCGGAGCGGAAGACCGGGACAAAAGGTCAACAGAATGTTGACTTTCTGAATCCGGGTGCCCGGAGCAGATTTTTATCCGAAACGCAATGTGGCACGTTCCGTTGCGACGAGGATAAAAGTTTATCCCCCTAGATACCTGGAACCCTTCTAGACACTCTGACCAAGGCTATAAATACAACCCTAGTCCCAGAATCTTTGACAGAACACTTGTAATAATTTATCTTTCGAGTTAGCTTTCTGATCTAGTGCTTTCATTACTATAAAGAGGCTTCTCCGCTTGAAAAAGAGTTTAGTGAGCTTTCAACTTCTTTAGATTAACAACCTCCTCAGTTGTAACTAAGTAAACCCCGTTGTGCCTCTTCCTTTTTAGTCTCTTATTTCTTTTATGCAAGTGTTGATTATAGTTAAACTATAAAGTAGAGAAAGGCATTTTTATGTTTTTGTTGTATAGTCTATTCACCCCTCTAGTCGGTCGCTAAAGGGACCAACAATTGGTATAAAAGCGGGTTCACTTTAAGAGTACTAACCACCGAACAAAGCACACGAGATGCCGGACTGAGCATCTACCCACCGAAGTTCGAGGGGGAATTCATAAGCTAGAAGAAAAAGATGGAGGTATTTTTTAAAATAGAATTGAATTATTAATCATTATGAAATATGATTTTATAGCCTCAAAAGGCAAAGAAGAATATCAGTAGACGAAGAAATAGCAAGCCAACTTCGTGGTAAACGACAAAGCAAAATTTCATCTGCTTAGTGTTTTACCACCTCAAGAAGTCAACCGTATCAAAACTTGCGAGTTAGCCAAAGAGCTCTGGAAGGAATTCCCGAAACTACATGAAGGGACCTTGGAGGCAAAACTAGTGAGACAGGACCTGCTCCAGAACCAGATCAACAACCTCCGGTTAGAAGAAAGCAAAACCATCGCATACTTCCACTCAAGAATTAAGGAGTTCATCACTGAACTCATGAATTTTGGAGAAAAGGTAACCAACCGAAATTCGCTAAGGTACGCACTTAACGCATTTCCTAGGACTTTAGAATGGTTGACCTTAATAGATGCGTATTTCATCTCTAAGGATTTAGAGGTAGGCCCTTTAGAAGAATTTTTTTTTCAACTTTTGAAATTAATGAGTTAAGATGTGCAGGTCTAAGGAAGGAATCAAAGCAAAACATTGCCTTAAAATCTAAAATGGATGAATAAGATTTAGAGACATCACTTGACGATGATGAAATGACGTTAATGATAAGGAGATTTTAAAAATTATTTAAATCCAATAAGTTTAATCAAGTGCAAGGTAAGAGAAGAAAAAGAAATGTAAAATGCTGCCACTGCAATGAAGAAGGACACGTAAAAGACAACTGCCCAAAACTAAAAAGTAATGACAAGAATAAGGACACAAGAACGAACAAGATACCAACCCAAAAAAGGCACAAGAACCTAAAAGTGACGTGGGGCAAAACCTCATCAAGATCAGAAATCGAGGCCTACACCGGAATCACACTAATGGCATGTCACCAAGAAGAAGAGAATGAAGCAAGCTCTTCCGCAATGAGCATCGAGAGCATTAATAAAGGGGGAACAACATTAGAAGAGAGCAGCTCTACAAGGGGAGTCTCAGATGATGAAATTGAAAAGGTAAGTCAAGTACGATCTTTACCGCCTGATAAGCTATTTAAATTTATAAAGTTTCTGACTAAAATGTCTTATAAATTAGAAATTGAGAATAAGAAATTATAAGAAGATTTTGACAAACTCAAAAAGGAAAATGATGACTAAAAGGAATTTTAGCAACATCTTGTCGATTAGAAGACTTCGATCAAATAAAAATAAAAAAATGAAAAACTGAAAGCAGAAATAGAAGAATTAAATCATATATGCCCACATAGTCAACATGTTAGAAAATACAATGGATTAAATTGACACTTTAAATATCATAAGGGGCAAATTATGAAAATATCACAGAAATACATTTCTAAGAAATTTCTGATTAATCCTGTAGTAAGGAACCAATTTTGGGTTCCAAAATCATATTTAGATTATTTTTTTTTTACTTTCAGATAGAAAATTAAATATTTAATTTCTTTAAAAGACTTTGTCTAGAAAGTGGTTATTGCTCCAATATCCAAGAAAACTTGTTAGATCTCAACACTGAAGATCCATATACCCATATTTCCATTGAGGAAAAGATATCCAATAATCTCATTGGGTCTGGTTAGTCATCTCGACGATGAGTCAATGACTCTAACCAATGGAGCTCGGTATGGCGATGTGGACCTTGTCTCATTTATACTCTCAACATCCCCTTTCAGTTATCGAAGTAACCCTTCGGGTAAGAGACATACATTTCTTGGTATCGTCGCTACTGACCTAATCTTGTCGGTTGTTGAATCATCCCTTCGGATATCGACATAGCCCCTTTGGGTAAATTCATCCCTAAGGATAAGAGTATTAAGGTCGAGGTAAAGACAAGACCTTCTTTCCTTAAGACGATATTACCTCACCTAGGTGCTTACAGTTTATTGGCAATCATCTCCCAAGATACAACTACTTGAATCTCGAAATAGGAGTACTCAAAATTTTGAGCTTTGTCGAATTTTCAAAGCTTTGAAACTCTTAAGAGAGGAGAGAGAGAATAGAATTCAAAAGGAAAATTCACAACTTCAGAACTTCAGAATTGAGTTAGAATTGAGTGGAAGCAATGAGATTTATTTTATAGGGATGAAGGGTTACTCTCAAGAGGTGAAAGGTTTCTTCCAACAGGTGAAAGGATATGAGATATATCTTTTCCCTTAAACTTTTTCACTTAAACCTTTTCATTATAATTAATTTAATTGATTAATATGATTAATTATTTACTTAATCTATTGTAAATATTAATTAATCAATTAATTAATATCATAATGATTAATCTTTTAATCAATCAATAAATTAATCAATGAAATTAATTATAATTTCATACCCCTCAATAGTGCCACATACTCGAGTTAGCGTTCATCTATGAATCCAACTCGTATATGAATTAAATTTCCGTCCGATCATACCGGAGCGACTCTTTATTAAATATTAATTTCTCATTCACTCGAAAAATTGGTTTACAACGGTCTACTCACGAAATAGTCGTCTTATCCCTAATGGTCACTAAACCAATTTTCTAACAAGACCTAGTACCTCGCCACAGCTTGGAAGCCAATTATTGAAATAAGTATTAAATTGATTAACTGTTAAGTAATTAATTGTTATAAAAATATTTTCAATTGTTTATAAAAAATTTTGTTAGGAATTATTTAAAAGTTAATTTTTTCGAGAACTTTATCGCTTAATTGTAAGAAAATTTTCAAATGTTAAATTTTTTAGAAAATTTTTTAACGACAATTTTAACTTTATATGATTTTTTTTTTGCCTTAAATATGTAAAAAAAAAATTGAAGCATAAACTTTAATGTTTTTTAGTTGTCCCTTAGACTTTTTATTATTTTTAAGTAGAATTTTTTAATGTACCCTATTCTTGATGTGAGCAAAAGAGAGAGTAGTAAAGATTAAGTCTAGAGGGAGGATAGGATAGTACAATTTTTAATTTTTGTACTTGCAAAAATCTTATTTTATAACTGTTATTTTTTTTTAGTTTTATCCTAACTTAACTTAGGGTTTGCTTACATCGAAAAAAGGGAGATTGTAAGTACCCTGTGGTAGTTTTGATATGATCAACTAAGTAAAGTTAGGTCCTGTTAGTATTTAACCCTGTGTCTAAGTGTGTAGGAATTTACAAGCATAGGAAGTCGAGTGAAAGACACAGCTAGTGAGAAGGACGACACAAGAGAGAGCCGACGAGCTCGGTGCATCCGAAGGATAAGGTGCTGCTGAAGAGTACGCTGGCGGGCGAGAAGGAGGCGCGCGACGTTTCTGAGAGATGAGAAGCTGGAAAGGAAGATTGCTCGAAGGCTGGAAAAAGGGTTTGAGTGAGCCCTATTCCGGATGACTGAAATCACCTAAGTGAATAGAGCCGGAGTGGAAGACCCAGACCAATACGAGCGGAACTAGAGTGGAAGACTTGGACGAAAAGTCAACATAATGTTGACTTTCTGAATCCGGGCGCCCGGGGCAGGTTTTTATCTAGAACGCGATGTGGCACATTCTGTTACGATGGGGAAAAAAATTTTATCCCCCCAGGTGCTTGGAACCCTTCCAAGCGTCCCAACCAAGGCTATAAATACAACCCTGATCCCAAAAAGTTAGACAGAACAATTGTAATCATCTCTCTTTCGAGTTAGCTTTTTGATCTAGTGCTTTAATTGTTGTAAAGAGGCTTCTTCTCCTGAAGGAGAGTTTAATGAGCTTTCAACTTCCTTGGGTTAACAATCTCCCTGGTTGTAAGCAAGTAAATCCCGTTGTGCTTCTTCATTTTTAGTTTCTTTTTTTTTTATACAAGTGTTGATTATTGTTAGACTATAAAGTCGAGAAAGGTATTTTTGTGTTTTTGTTGTGCAGACTATTTACCCCCCTCTAGCCGGTAGCCAAAGGGACTAACACTATTTTGTGAACTTATGTAAAATACGACACCTAAATAATAGTAAAATATAAAGATTATTTGAGGAATAACCTTAACGGAATTTTTAGAAAATTTTAGAAATTTTCTGAGAATTTTTCGGAACTAGTATAACATCTGTTAAGGGGATCAATTATTGGGTTAGGAAAAAGCCTGTTTGGAATACCCAAAAATGGGAGTTGATTGACGAATAAACTTAGGTTTTAAGTTAACTAAACCTAGATTCAAATACTTGCTACTATACCATGCACCGCCCCATCTTCTTCACCCAATTCCTCTTCCACTTGCACCGACTTCCTCTCACGATCCTCACCCATCTTCTCCTCTTCTTCTCACGCGATCGGCGCAGACACCACCCCCTGCCCTAGATCTTCCCCTTCCTCTCTGATCGACATCGATCCATCACTTGCTTTCCTTGATCCTTCTCTACTGCCACCGATCGTCGATGCCTCCTCTCCTCTTTTCTCTTCTGATCTCTCCTCTCCCGATCACGTCACCGTCGCCCTAGATCGCTGATCGCCGCCTACCTTCGTTGTGTCTACCCTATCGATGAGGATTGTTGTCTTCCTTTCTTGGTGACGGGCACCAATCGAGCACGCGAGCAGGTGAGAAGGGTAGGTTTCCCGAGCTTTTCTCAGATTTGCTTCCCTACTCGAGTTGTTGCCGATCACCACGATCCGACATCAGTCGCTAGCCGCCGTGACCCTGATAGTGAGAAGTGCTGCTACGTGCCGACAATCTCCACCGTAGCCACACATGCCCTAGAAGTGATCCTTCTCCAGGCATCTCCGCCTGAAGCCGCCACCCTGGATCGGTGGTCCTTACGAGTAGCCGACCCCAGTTGGCTTCTTTCGGCTGTCAAACTCCTCTTTATTATCAAGCTATGATCCACTGTGATTTGTTCACCAGAGGGGTTACCGCTATTCCAACACCGGTGTAGTAAGGTAAGGATTAGGTATGAGCTTAATTAAATTCTGAATTTCCAATTAAGAGATTGGTTTATTAGGTTAATTATTGTTTTAGTGTAGGTTGAGTATGGAGATTTGGTTTCATTTTTGTGATGGCATAGTGATTATGGTTTTGTATCAGATTATGTTGGAAATTATGTAATTTGTTATTGCTTGGATAATTAATGATTGGTGGATTTAGAAGGAATTATGATGAGATTCGATTAGTGATTGATTGGTGGAAATAAGGAGTTTATTGGTGGATTGAGGATGAACTTATTATTTAACTAGATTTGGATCATTAGATAGAATTATACGTGGATACCTATTCAAACTAGGATTAGGTTTTGGGTTTAGCTAATTGTTCTATATGTGATTAGCTAAATTGTATATCATATGATTTACAGGACTAGGATTCGAGATAAGCGTCTCAACGTCGGATTAGTTTGATTCGTTCTCCTTTTTAAGGCGAGTACCTTTGACTTATCTTTTTTGATATTGTCATTATGATATGCGTAGTAATTTATAGCTAGTGGTAATGGTTGTGTTTAGCTACCATTGGTATGTCACTACTTGATACCTATAGCATGCCTTTGTTCGTTATTATCTGTTGTGCATTTAAACTTATATTCTTTTGTTCTTACCATGTGTACTTATGTTCATATAAGTAGTGACATACATTGCCTTACTGAGTATAGGACTAGTTACTAGACATATCTGACATGCGTACCTAGTTTTATGATACTTAGATCCTTATTGGATTTCTTTACCTTTTTGGCATATATTATGGAGGTGTCAGGATTTACATGTTGTAGTGTCATGCACCATCTTGTATGATTGTATGCTGAGTGATTGTCAACTCCATTATTGTTGAGCACATCGCTAGTTACATGATTTACACACACTGTTGGTGCAATATCCCTCAGGTCAAGGTTGACCTGGTTGACCAAGTTTGAGTCTTGGGTTGAGTTTCGATGTTTGAAAATATAAGACTTCGATGAAATGGACAAGTGCAGGTGCAGTTGTTCATGTGGGGAGATTGTTGGTGCAATTCTCCACTGATCAGGGCTTGATCCGTTTTGGTTGTAGAAGAGTCAAGTATGTCAAGGTTGACTGGATACTTGACTGAGAAAGTCCTAGTGAGTGAAGCTAGGCAGAGAGAAAATCCTGGTGAGTGAAGCCAGGTGAAAGACCTAGTGAGTGAAGCTAGGCAGAGAGAAAATCTAGGTGAGTGAAGCCAGGTGAAAGTCCTAGTGAGTGAAGCTAGGTGAAAGTCCTAGTGAGTGAAGCTAGGCAGTATGAAAATCTTGGTGAATGAAGCCAAGTGAAAGCTACTCCAATTTCTACAAATTTGATACCAACCACAGCTTGATTAACAAACTCACCAACTCTGTATCGGAGGTAGCTGCTGGTGCTAAGGCAGAGGTAGGGCAGAGGGCACTAGGGCAGCGGCGTCGGCACTGTGCAGAGGTGCGGCAGTGAGGCCTGATGGTGGCTCGGTCCTCTCTGCCGAAGAGTTAACAGAGGGAGACGACGGTGGTGGCGTCGGCTAGGGCAAAGTGGTAGCAGCGGACGCTAGGGTTGAGGAGGAGCGGCGGTGAACGCAAACTAGGCAATAGAGGAGGTCGGCGGCGCCACTGGAATCTCCACAGTGAGGGGCGACGGGCGCCGGTGGCTAGCTAGGGCACGAGCACAGAGGAGGGCCGGCGATCGGCTGGCGTCGCTGGGCTAGCTTCGTGCGGGAAGAAGGCTCGGGCGACGGCAAAAAAAAAAAACTCTAGGGCACGCGATGAAGAACAGATCAGGTCGGCGTCGGGCAGAGGAGAGGAGGGAGAGAGAGCTTGGCCGAGGGTTTATCCGCAAGAGGAAACGGCGGTTTGCATCGCCAGTTGGGAGAGGGCGGTAAAGGCATGGATGGTTCGGCGCGAGGAGGAGAAGGGAACAGAGAAAAAAATCAGAAAAAGAATAAAAAGAAAAAGAATTATAAAAATAAAAGAAAATAAATTTTTCCTCTTTTAAATGGGGTAGCCTAAACAGGCTTTTCCGGGCCCCGTTTTTATCCCGGTTAACTCGTCCATACAAGTTTCAAAAAATTCCCGAAAAATTTCCAAAAATTCTGGAAAATTTTCCTTATCATTATCTGCCCTTTTCCGGTATTTTACATTACGCTATCTCCTACCATCATTTGAGACTTTTTAGGATTACAACCCTCTGCATACCCTTTTTTATGCTACTCCCTATGGATCTACCATTTGGTGATCCTTATTCACATATCACTCTCAGATACTATATATTTGTATTTTTTGGGGTTATCACGTACCTACTGTGACCCAGTTTAGATCTATCACTCTTAGGATCTAGGATTATGTCCTCTATAGGGTCCTCATCATGTGCATTCTACCTTTGATTACCCAGGATGTACCCATGATGTGTTCGTTTCATTCATTCCTTCTTTATGCATTATGTCAGAGGCTAGACATAAATATTAGTTTACATATATTTTATACTATCATTTATTCAGCAGATATTAGCACTAGCCGATGGGTCTATATGCTTTATTGTCATATTTTGTCCTCTTACTTAGCATTATTAGGTATTGATGTCACCACGGGTGATGTTCGAGTCCTAAATGAATTTGATATAGTAGAAGCTAGGAACCTATCCTTAGTTGGTGTCTATATAGATGATCAGGGTGTCTTTCTTGGAGGAGAGAGGCCCAACATCAGCCTAACCCCGCAGTCCAGCCATAGCTTGACCCCGCAGCCTAGCCTCAGTCTGACCCAGCTCCAAGAGAGGAGGCAGATATACATGATCTCATGGCTGATCTTTTGGGGTTGCTCCCACCTCCAACCCCTCCTACTTTAGACGACAAAGTTATAGGACTTGAGGAGTCCATGTCGAGTCTTCGGCAGAAGGTCTCCGGTCTTTGATAGGACATTTCCAGTCTTCGAGAGGAGGGGCAGACTTGTCATACTAAGTTGATTGACTTGTCACGGTCTTGGGGTTTAGACCCCTCTTCCTCGACTTCTCAGTAGTTTATTTTCTGCTATGTTTTCCTGACTTGATGTTATTTGATTCTCACTTTAGTTACTAGATATTTTAGTTCACTTATGACATTTTGCTTGCTATTTATTATCTTGCACTTCAGCTATTATGTGTTTATTGTGATAAATAATGATATCATATTCAGGGGGAGGATCTAATCATTTATTAAAAATTCTAAAATATTTACTTAAATAATTTTTTTGAAAAAGCCTTACCCAGAAAACATCTTGAAAATCTCTCTTAGAAGATTTTTCTTCAAACTTACTATGAAAATTTTTCTTTGAATCTTTCTTAGACAATTATTTCGTTAAAATACATTAAAAATTTTTATTAGAAAATTTTTCTTTGAAATTACTTTCTAAATATTTACTTAGAATTTTTTTAAAGTTTACTTAGAAATTTTTGAAAGAGTTCACTTAGAAATTTTTTTACTTAGTTTTTTTTTTCAAAAGTCCACTTAGAAATTTCTAAAAAAGTCCACTTAGACATTTTTGAAAAAGTTTACTTAAAAAATTTTGAAAAAGTTTTGTTGAACAATTTTTTTAAGGCATTACTTGGAATATAATTTGGAATTCGAAAATGCTCTTAAAAATATTCGTAAAATTTTTTTCTAAACTAAAATTTTTATGATACATATAAAGTGTTTACTTTTTGTATTAATGACCGGCTTTACTTGATCATACTTTATGCCTATCTTTCTTTTACCCTAGTACTTTTTTTAATGAATGTCAAGGGGGAAGGTAAGGATTAATGAAGAAAAAGAGTAAACAAATTTGATCATGTAAATCAAATTCAAAACTAACTTAGATCATTTGTTTGCATTTTTTTTATATTGTCTTTCAATATTTATTTCTAATTTTAACCCAGATTGTTATTTCATCAAAAAGAGAGAGATTGTTGATGCATTTATACTAATGATTAACTCAAATTTTGATGAATGACAAGTGAATTAAAGTTAAAATGTTTGTAGTCTAACTGCTTTACCAAGTGTGCAGGAGTTGACGGGTCTGAAGGACCTGACACTAAACTGAAATCTAGCTAGGTCCACGAGACCCGATAGTTAGCGCGAAGTCCAACTAGGTTCATGGGACCAGATAGCTGGTGTGAAGTCCAGATAAGTTTGCGGTGTTGTTTGGGTTAGGCTGACTGGAGAGGTTTGAGTTGCCTGAAATACTAGAATAAACCTTTCTCATCTTTCGACTCAGATTAGTAATGCAATTAAAATATAAATAACAACTTAAAGTAAATAAGTAAAAGGCCACGAATTACTTGATTACTACTGTAACAACCACCCTTCTTACTACTACTACTCTCTAAGGATGACCGTTACTTAACTACTAACTCTACTTAACCGGTATGATTAAAAATCACATGGAAACCCTACCAAAAATTTTCGACAGAGTCTCCCTTGTACCGGTGACCATATTCAACAATACATGCAATATATACTTAGCCACAAGCGGCTGGAACACATATCAATCAACCACGCAGTTTAATAAATCCAAAATAAAGAAAACAACACCAGAAATCATCACACAAGATTAGAATTCTACTACTATGTCCTAATCATATCAAAATAACAAATACTATCTCAAATACTCCTAACATAGCAAAAGACAATGGAAACTAAAATAAAACTTCTTTCCTAGTCTCAAGGCTTCCATAGTCCTGGCATCACACATCCTTCGAACACCCCCTTGTCGCCTTCCTTTCTATATCTTTTCCTTTCCTGTATCTGCAGTAAGAGGAAGTGCAATATATAAACAAAATTTGCTTAGTAAGCGCTATCTAACTCACAAAATCACGAATGTGCATGTATACGAAAAGAATTAGAAACTATATGCTCTAAAAAGAAATAAAGCATAAACATAACTGCTCATGTCAAAGTAATAGCAAAGAAAAGCTAAGGAATCTACTCATGTAATTCTAATAGCTAATCATGCTGCTCATCTAATAGGTAAACATGAAAACTACTCATCCACTAGATAAACATGGCAGAATAAAGAACTAAACTTACTGATTTTTAGAACTGTATGAAACTTATTTTATTTGTTCTAACTTAACCTTTAATACTTTATGTTTATGTAAAACTCGTTTTACTTGTTCAAAAACTTATACTTATAATACTTCAAAATAGTAATCAACTTCTTCTTGGGCCCGACAACTGTACTTGCTATGCGCGCATCCCTAACTAGACCCGAGATAGCTGGTCCCGAATCTAGTAGGGTTTACTATTGTAACGACCCGACCCATTTGGCGGCCCATTTGGCGACCCTCGGGTCGTCGACCGTCGACCGTGCCGTTACTACTAGGGTATCTAAACCTAGGGACGACTATGGGAGCCCAACCCAAGGACAACTGAGAGTCCAGTACAGTGCCACTGATAAAAGTAAAATACTTGTTATCTTTTAATACTTCTAATATATAATGTCTCGGCATTTTCTTTAGCACCTTGTGTGTCAAAATCCCTAAAGTCTTGACTTTAGGATCTACTTAAGGCCTTGGCCTTTTCTTTCTTTTCTTTATCTTTCTTATACTTGTTAATACTTCTAATAAAAAAATGCTTCTTTAAAAACTGAAATGTTTAAACAAAAATCTGCATATAAGGTTAATCAAAATCTGCATTCAAGCTTATTAAAAATCTGCATTATAATCTTAATAAAATCTGCACTTGTAAGCTTAATAAAATTCTGCACACTAATGCTTAACAAAAATCTGCACTATAAGCTTAAATAAAAATCTGCACTATAAGCTTAATTAAAAATCTACACTATAAGCTTAATTAAAATATGTACTATAAGCTTAATTAAAATCTGCACTATAAGCTTAATTAAAATCTGCACTATAAGCCTTCATAAAATTCTGCATCATAAGCTTAATTAAAATCTGCACTATAAGCCTACATAAAAATCTGCACTATAAGCTTAATTAAAATCTGCACTATAGGCTTAATTAAAAATCTGCACTACAAGCTTAATTAAAATCTGCACTATAAGCCTACATAAAAATCAGCACTATAAGCTTAATTAAAATCTGCACTATATGCTTAATTAAAAATCTGCACTATAGCTTAATTAAAGTCTGCACTATAGGCTTAATTAAAAATTTGCACTATAAGTGCTTCTCATGCTTCGAATTCAAGAAGAACAAAGGTCCGAAACTACTCCTACTGCAGGTGAGAAGCACTTACCTTGATTCTTGGACTCACAACCGAACAAAAAGGGCTTCTAGGACCTTGGCCGACCACCGGAGATGATGCCCTAACTCCCTTTCATTTTCTGCCCGAGCTCCGCCATCGTACGCAGAAGAGAAGGAGAGAATGGTTTAAGTCACGGAAAAACAGAGCATCAACTTATCCCTTTTTATAACTTAATATTTCTGTTAACTCCTTAAATAAATTCGCTATCTTTTCTAAACAGACAAATCCAACATCAACTTATCCCTTTTATAATCCAATATTCTGTTAATTATCTTAAATAAATTCGCTACTTTTTCTAAACAAACAAATCCAACATCAACTTATCCCTTTTATAATATTCTGTTAACTATCTTAAATAAATTCGCTACCTTTTCTAAACAGAAAAATCCATTTGCCCACCTGGTCAGCTGGGTTTTGACTGAGTCAAAGGTCGTGGGTTCAATTCTCGACTTGGACATTTTTTTTGTCGAAACTTCCTTCGTTTAGTAAAAATACTAAACGACCTCCAAAAATTACATAAAAATACTCTAAAAATTTCTAAAAATCACTAGAATATTTCTATAGCATTTTAAAATATTTTTAAATTACTTTTAGGACTCTAATTGAGAAATTTTGGGTCGTTACAACTACCTAAATGGTTGTTAATCCAAGGCAGTAAAAAGCTCACTAAGAATCTCCTTCACCGAATGGGGAGAAGTCTTTTACACACAATGAAAGCTCAGAAAAGACTAGGAAAGTTAATACATAAGTTTTTACTTCTTTCTTAGGTATAGGGGTCTTTTTATAACCCCTAGAAAATCTTATCTGCAGGCTGAAGACACTTTCCATAGGGTTAGAAGGCACCTCCAGCGAGGCGCTCATGGATAAAACTTTATCCACGGCCAACGACTCATTTTAGCCTGGTCGAAGGCGTCTTCCATGGTCTTGGAAGGCGCCTTCCACAGAAGGCATGGAGGCGCCTTCATAGCCTTTGAAGGTGCCTCCAGCAGCACTTACAGCTCCATTTCCCTCCTTTGCTACTGCGATCTCCTGGGTGATTTTGGCCACCGGAATAGGGCTCACCCGAATCCAATTTTCGGCATTCTCCTCGAGCAGGCTTCCTCCTCAGTTTCTCATCCCTTAGACCGCCGTGCGCGCCCTTCTCGTTCGCCGGTGTACTCTTCCATAACACTTCGTCCCTCAGATGCACCGAGCCCATCGGCTCTCTCCCATACCATCCTTCTCACTAATTATGTCTTTCGCTCGACTTCCCGTGCTCCTAAGCTCCTGCACACTTAGACACAAAGATCAAAACATAACATAACCTAACCTAACTTGGTTGATCACACCAAAACCAACCTTGAGATTCCAACAATCTCCCCATTTTTGATGTGAGCAACCCAAGTTAAGTTAGGATTAACTAACCAAAAAGTAAATATAATAAAATTTTAATTAAGGATAATAACATTGCAATTACAAGTAAAGATAATAAAATATGCAATGAAGTACAAAAATATTTTTAAATTTAAATTGAACTACAACCTCTCCTGGACTTAACCTTCCCTTCTCCTCCTTTGATTACATAAAAAAATTGGGGGAAAAAAATCTAAGGATAACTATTTCAGAAAAAATTCAAATTTTCCAAAAAAGTTTTTGACAAAATTTTGAAAATGATTTTGTTAAAAAAAATCAACTTCAATATTTTTAGAAACTCTAAGTTTTTTTAAAAAATCTAAGTTATGAAATTGACAAAGATTAAAAGCATCAATTTAATTAACTATTTCATGCTTATCAGTTTGTCAATTAAATATTCTATTCAGTAATTGACTTCGAGGCTGTGGCGAGGCACTAGGCCTTCTTAATTATTGGATCATCAACCACTTCTAGACACAGACTCTTAAAGAATTCAAATATTTAATCTTTTATTCTATTCAGTAATTGACTTCGAGGCTGTGGCGAGGCACTAGGCCTTCTTAATTATTGGATCATCAACCACTTCTAGACACAGACTCTTAAAGAATTCAAATATTTAATCTTTTATCTGAAACCCTAAGTCCAATTTTACTTTTAATTTATACAAATTTTTGGAACCCAATGTAGGTTCCTTACTATAGGATTAATCAAGAATTTTGGGGGTACGTAACTTTTGGATATTTTTCTGATTTGACCCCTGTGAAATCTAAGGTACAAGCTTAGTTTTTTATAATTTTGAGTTTGAACAGTTGAACATGTATGATTTTTCAAGTTTTCAACTTGTGTCCTCAATTTATCGTTTTCAATTTTTAATTTTTCAAAATCTTCTAACAGACAAGATTTAGCTAAAATTATTTTTAATTCTTTATTTTTTTTCAAGTTTGCAACAATCTTTACTTAATAATTTCATAAATTTAAATAACTTGTCAGGTGGGAGAGATCGTACTTGATTTATCTTGTCGATCCCGTCATCTGTAGCTCCATCTAAACTGTTTCTTTCTTTTGATATAGCTCCTCTTTCATCGATGATCTTGATGCTCATTTCGGATAAGCTTTCTTCATGTTCGTCTTCTTGATGACTTTCCATCAATGCAAGTCTGGAAAAGGGTTCGACCTCCGATTCGAATGATGTTTCGTCCCAAGTCACTTTAAGGGTCTTGTGTTTGTTCATTTAGACGGGCTTATTGTCTTTGCTTTTGTCCTATTTTTCAATTTAGGGCAGTTGTCTTTTACATGCCCTTCTTCATTGTAGTGGTAGCAGCTGATTATCCTTTTCTTTCTACCCTACAGATGATTAGATTTTCTAGTTTTAAATAATTTCTTAAATTGTCTTACCATCATTATCGTGTCGAGAGAGGATTCTGAACCTTGTTTGTCCATCTTTGCCTTAAGGGTAATGTTGTGCTTCGGCTCCTTCTTCAAATCTGTACATCTCGTTTCATGGATTTCAAATGTTGAAAATAACTCTTCTAAGGTAACAGACTCTAGATCCTTAGAGATATAGTTGGCATCTACTAATGATGCTCATTCCTTATTTCTAGGGAATGTGTTAAGTGCGTACCTTAGCGAATCTCGGTTGCTAGCCTTTTCTCTGAGATTCAAAAGTCCGGTGATAAGCTCCTTAATCCACGAGTGAAAGTTTGCAATGGTTTCATCTTCTTCTAATCGAAGGTTGGTGATTTGGTTGTGAAGTAGGTCCTGTCTCGCAAGTTTCACCTTCAAGGTTCCTTCATGTAGTTTCAGGAATTTTTCCCAGAGCTCATTGACAGACTCGTAAGCACCGATCCGGTTGACTTCTTGTGACAGTAGAACGCTTAGCAGATGAAACTCTACTTTGCCATTTGCCACGAAGTCGACTTGTTCCTTCTTTGCCCATTGATACTTTTTCTTGCCCTCGGGTGCTTCAAAATCAAATTTCATTATTAAAAATAATTCAAAGTTGGTTTTAAATAAAACCTCCATTTTCTTTTTCGAACTCACAAATTCCCCCTCATATTTTGGTGGGCAGATGCTTGGTTTGGTCATCTCGTTTACTTCATTTGGCGGTTAGCTCTCCTGAAGCTGTTAGGCTCTGATACCACTTGTTGGTCCGGTTAGGTCGGCTGGAAGGGTTGAGTTGCCTGAAACACTAAAATAAACCTTTCTCATCTTTCGACTTAGATTAGCAAAGCAATTAAAAAATAGAAATAATAACTTAAATAAAATCAGTAAAAGGCCAATAATTACTTGGTTATAACCTAGATGGTTGTTAATCCAAGATAATAGAAAGCTCACTAAGAATCTCCTTCAATGAAGGCAGAGAAGCCTTTTACACACAATGAAAGCTCAAAAAAGACTAGGGAAGTGAACACACAAGTTGTTACTTCTTTCCTAGATCCAGGAGTCTTTTTATAGCCCTTAAAAAATTATATCCGCAGGCTGAAGGCGCCTTCCATAGGGTGGGAAGGCACCTCCAGTGAGACACTCGTGGATAAAACTTTATCCATGACCAACGGTTCATTTCAGCCTGCTCGAAAGCGCGCCTTCCAGCCATGGAAGGTACCTTCCACAAAAGGCGTAGAGGCGCCTTCACCAACCTTTGAAGGTGCCTCTAGCAACACTTGCAGCTCCATTTCGCTCCTTTACTGTTGCGATCTCCAGGGTGATTTCGACCAACGGAATAGGGCTCACCTGAACCCAATTTCTGACCCAATGAATTGAGGCCCAAGCTTGCCCTTCTTGCTAAATCTCATAACCCCCTTCATGGGAGCTACTTTCATGAACACATGGTCTCCAACGGTAAACTTGAGCTCTCTTTTTCTCTTGTCAGCATAACTCTTCTGTCGGCTTTGAGCAACCTTCATCCAATCCCCGATTCTAATTACTAAGTCTGCGGCGTGCCACAAAATCTCTAGCTCAATCTTAGTTCTTTCTCCAACCTCATCCCAATAAATAGGTGGTTTACGCTTTCTTCCATAAAGTGCCGCATAAGGAGTCATACCTATAGATGACTGATAATTATTATTATAGGTAAACTCTACTAAAGATAACTTGCACTAAAAATAGCTTCAGCTCCCCGCTTCCTTGAAAATTGATCACACAAGCCTATAGTAAGTCCTCTAGAATCTATATCACTCTCTTAGACTGATCATCTGTCTCAAGATGAAATGCTTCATTGAACAACAACTTAGTCCCCATAGCGGACTACAAACTCTTCCAAAAGGATGACATAAATTTCGGCTCTCTGTCAGCCACTATCAAAACTGGGATTCCATGTAACTTGACTATCTCCCAAATATATAGTTTTGTATACTGTGTTATGGTGAAATTTGTCTTTACTGGCAAAAAGTGTGCTAATTTAGTGAGTCAATCAATGATCACCCAAATAGTATTAAAGCCCTTTACCATCCTCGACAATTCTATAACAAAGTCTATTGTAATGTTCTCTTATTTCCACTTAGGAATAGGAAGCGGTCTAAGTATCCTTACTGGTCTTTGATGCTCTGCTTTTACCTATTGATAATTTAGGCATTCAGATACAAAATGTATAATATCTCACTTTATACTTTGGCCACCAATAGAGTAGTTGCAAGTCTTTATATATCTTCGTACTCTCCAGATGTATAGAATATAGAGAAGTATATGCCTCAGTCATAATCTCAACACTAAGAGAATAAATTTTAGGAACCCAAAGTTGGCCTCAGTATTTGACTATACTATATATCCTCCACTGAGTATGACATACGACCCTTAGATTTATTCCTCTATCTCCACTTTCGTAACTGCTCGTTTGCCGATTGCTCGATACAAATGTGATCTATTAAGGTAGACTGTATTGTTAAAATGGATAATCTAGGAACGTTGCCCCTAGCATAAATCTTAAGGTCAAACCTTTGAATCTCGGTTTGAAGAGGTTTTTGCATTGGCAGATGAACTATGATGGCTATCTTCCTGCTAGGGTGGTAGCTGATATCACAATTATAGTCCTTCATGAGTTCTAGACAATGTCTCTACCTCATGTTCAGCTCCTTCTAGGTGAAAACGAACTTAAGACTCTTGTGGTCAGTAAAGATTTTGCACTTCTCACCGTACAAGTAATGTCTCCAAATCTTCAAGGCAAAAACAACTATTGTTAATTCCAAGTCATGCGTCGAATAATTCCTTTCATAGGCCATCAATTGTCTAAATGTATAAGTAATACCTCGATCGTCCTACGTCAAAATGGTGTCCAATCCAAGTTTAGAAGCATCAATATACAACACATAGTCTCCTTACCCAGATGACATCGCTAGAATTGGTGCGACAGTAAGTACTTTCTTCAACTTCTCAAAACTTCCTTGATAATCATCTCCCTATACGAACTTAATATTCTTCTTAGTCAAGGTTGTCAAGGGCACTGCAATGGACAAAAATCCCTTGATAAATTTTTGATAATAGCCCGCCAAGCATAAGAAACTACGTATCTCGATTGCACTTCTCGATACCGACCATTCTTTTATGACCTCCACCATAGATAGGTCCACTGCTACCCCCTCACTCAAAATTAAGTGGCCTAAGAAAGCGACTTTCTCCAACTAGAATTCACACTTGTTGTACTTAGCATATAGTTTTCGATCTTGAAGTACCTGTAATGCGATCCTCAAGTGTTGTTTGTACTCCTCCCTGCTCTTGGAGTATATCAGAATGTCATTTATGAATACGATGATAAATTGATACAAGTATGGTTGAAAAACATGATTCATGAGATCGATGAAAATTGCTAGGGCATTCATCATCTCGAAGAACATTGCCAAAAACTTATAATGCTTATAACAAGTTCTGAAGGCTATCTTCTGAGCATCTGCTTCCCTCACCTTCAACTAATGGTATCCTAAATGAAGATCTATCATCAAAAATACCGAAGCTCCCTGCAATTGATCAAAGAGATTCTCGATCCTCAGCAACAGGTACTTATTCTTCACTGTCACTCTATTCAACTCTTGATAATTGATACAAAGTCTCATGTTCTCATCCTTCTTCTTTAGAATAATATTGGTGCACCCCATAAAGAGAAACTAGGATGAATAAATCCCTTATTTATTAACTCCTGAATCTAGTCCTTCAGTTCTTTCACCTCTATAGGTGTTAGACAATACAGTGCCTTAGAAATTAGCACTACACCCAACAACAACTCAATAGTCAATTCCACTTCTCTCTTAGGTGGAATACTGACAACATCATCAGAAAATACTTTAGGGAACTCTCTTACCACTTCTATATCCTCTATAGGCCAACTAGTTACGTCGAGAGCTAAAATGATACTGGCTAGAAACCTATGACAATCTCTATACAAAAGCTTCCTCACATGAACATAAGAAATAACATGTGACATTTGCCTGCTCTTTACTGCCTCAAAGATAAATGACTTCCCACTAATCGGTTTGATCAACACTGACCTCAATTGGAAATCAATCGGAGCTCCATTTAATGTCAACCAATCCATGGCCAATATAATATCGCACTCAGGAATTGATAACATAATAAGATCAACCCAAATAGTGTTCTTCTATAGCCCAAGATTTACGTTTCTAACCCAACTGGTAGATAACATTTCTTCTCCTAAAGGGTCTATCACTCTAAATTCTAACTCTATATGCTCAGGGGTGATCTCCAAATGACTCACAAAAGATTTGTATATGATGAATTCGTAGCTCCAGAATCTAATAAAGCACACGTGGCTACACTTGCAATAAGAATCCTACCTATGATCAACAAAAACATCACATCCAACACAAAATTCCTCAAAAGCTATCATACAATTTTTTTCTCTTTCTAATTATCTATAAATCCCAAAATCCTACATTAGTAATAATTGTTTCAGTTGGAACTTAACATCTCAATAAATTTGACTATTTAAAATTTCCCAAATTAACTGTAATTACATGTGATAAGTGTAGTGTCCGACTCTGCTTGCTTGGCATGCCATAAGCTCTTCCGATCACTAGCTACTTCAGAATTTAGGCAATTATATGATTGATGTCCATCCTCTCTGCACTTTAAGAACTTACCCTATCCCCACATGCATTTGCCAAAGTGATAACTGTTGCACTCCTTGCACAAGAGTTTGTCACCTGATTTCGAAGCAAGTGGATTCGAAAGTTGTTGCTTCTGCTATCCTTGAGGCTTTGCAGTCCCTGAAATCTAGGTGGTCTTGCAAACAACTTCTTGTTCTTTTATTGCTGCTACGGATACTGCTTCTTTCTCTGCACCTCAACATTAATGTCCTTTAGGGTCTGCTCTGCCCAGGAAAGCTCTGGTAATAGCGGCAGAGTACTTAATCCGGTATGCCATCAGAATATCGTGATGAATAGTAGGTCGCAGACCATCCAAGAAGTGTTTAAGCTTTTCCTTAGCATCATTTACAATTAGGGCCACAAAATGACACCTCCTGTCAAACTTCCGGATGTACTTCGCCACGGATAAATCTTCTTGTCAGAGACTCATGAACTCTCTCTTCACCCTCGACTACACATTTACTGTGAAGTACTTCTCATAGAATATCTTCTTGAATCCCTCCTAAGTTAAGGTGTTCATGTCAACTAACTTCTTTGCTCCCTCCCACCACAAGGAGGTATCATCCTTTAGTAAATAAGTAGTGCAACGCACCCTGTCGACATCTACTATATCCATAAACTTGAATATTACCTTTAAAGATCTGATCCATCCCTTAGCCATGAATGGATCCATAGTGACAGAGAAATCCTTGGGGTCCATCCTCCAAAAACGCTTATAAACTGCTTCTGGTCGAACCTTGCACACAGTTTCAGCGTGCTACTCTAATAATTGTGTCATACCTTCTACCATACAAGTACTAATGCCCGGGGGTGGAGGTGGAGGAGGTGGTACCTCATCGTGCCCCTCCTCCTCATGGCCATATTCCCCATGCCTACGATAAACGCATCTCAGAGGCATATCTGTTCACACCTTCCAGTGCAATACGTAATTATCATGTAATTTACCACCATAGATGTGCATGAAAGATGAATATGTTTTTTACCGTGCTTATTCCTGGTCCAACCAATCTGAAAGAGAAGATAGATATTTTCTTACAGTCTCTGATTGCCGAGTTGATTGAATTATGGAATGTAGGGCCAGTTACTTATGATATTGTAAGTAAAACTAATTTTAGATTGCATGATGCATTATTATAGATGATTAGTGATTTTTCAGTATACTCAATATTGTCGGGATGAAGCACGACTGGTAAATTAGCATGCCACACTACATGACATTTATGATATATTTTCATTACTTGTAGTGGGAAGGTATCTTGGTTTGATAATCATTGTAAATTTTTACTAGTTGATCACCCTTTCAAGTGAAATAAAAAAATTCCTAAAAAATATTGTAGTCAGAAATCCTCCTCGAACAGTCCATGCTTCAGATGAAAAAAATCATTAAACAAATAAGAAATTATTAATTTCTACCAGTATCTCAATCTGGTTCCGATGAGATAAATAAATATATTATTAGAATGTGCAAGTATAGTTGGAAGAAAATGAGTATTTTATGGGAGTTGTCATGTTAGAAGTATTTGCTCATTTGACATAATTTAAATGTTATGCATATTGAAAAAATTTCTTCGATAATATCTTCAACACTGTGATTAATGTGCCTGGAAGAACTAAAGACTCTATAAAATCATGTGAGGAATTAAAAGAACTAGTAAACAAATCATAGTTGCATCATAATGAAATAACTAATAGATTTCCAAAGACTTGTTATACATTGAAAAAAGATGGTAAGTAAGTTTTATGTAGTTAGTTAAAAGAAATATAATTCTCAGATGGGTATGCCTAAAATATGTCTCGATACATGAATATGAACAAGTTAAAGATGTTTGGAATGAATAGTCATGACTATCATGTATTCATACAAAGACTTTTTTCAGTAGCTTTCCATTATTTGCTTCCTCATAATGTAGCAAGCACTCATAGAATTGAGTTTATTTTTTAGAGATTTGACAGCAAGGTGTATTATGATGGATGATATGATTTGGCTAGAAATAAGCATTCCTCTTATACAATGTAAGATAGTACGTATATTTCCACCTAGCTTTTTAATTCAATAGGACATCTACTAGTATATTTATTATATGAGGCACAAGTAGCTGGTTCTGTGCAGTACAGATGGATGTATCTATTAAAATAATTTTTAAGGAAATTAACTAATAATATTCATAATGAAGCAAGAGTTGAGGGGTCAATGTGTAATACTTATCTGGTTGAAGAAGCATCTTTTTTCTACTCCTACTGATAATGTGAAAATCAGACATTGCAAGTGCCCTAGAAATTCTGATGATGCTCAACTAATAGATCCATCAATGCTTTATATCATTAAATTTCTTAGTAAGTCAATGGGTGCATCTGTTTCTAGATTCTTAACTTAAGAAAAATACAATGCTGTAAGAATATACATACTGTTAAACTGTGATGAGGTCAAACCATACATAAAGTAAGTTAACTTCTCTAATCAAACATTTATCTCCAGTTTAATTTATTTGTTTGATATCCCAATTGTCTTAAAATTACCTTCTTTCCCATCTTATACTAACAACAACTATATCTACAAAATCTATCAATAGTGTAAGTGAGGTAGCTGAAAAGTTAGAGGCTGAATTTGTATTATGGTTTTAAATATATGCAAGTTAGAGAATTTATCAAAATTTTAAGTTTATGTGTATTAAGAAGTATCCTAATGTATACTATTTTTATTGGTAAAAGACTATAGAAAATCAAATGTACAAGATGATAGGATCATGCATCAAGACCCCTCTGTAAAATAAAGGTTTGTTGGATTGAGAAGCGCTAGAGGGGGGGGGGGGTGAATAGCGCTCGTGGCTTTCACCTTTCATATTCGAAAATTTGACGAGTAAATGCACAGCAGAAATTAAATCAAACACACAGAAAGACCCAAGTATTTACTTGGTTCGGAGGCTTGGGCGACTTCTGCTCCAAGGTCCGCGATCGTTGATCACTTTCGGTGGGCAACAACTATAATATCGTAAATTTAGTACAATAAATGATTACAGTTAAATGCACTAGAAATAAATTATACCGACAACACTAAATGGAAATCTCGTAGATTCGGGTCGTCGGGGACTTGTCGTAGCTTAGTCGGGTCGCTTCTTGAGCAACACACGAAGGAAGATGGCTTTTTTAATACTGTATCGAAGCTGTTAGTCGAGACCCCTTAGAAAGGTCACTTATGGCACCCTTAACCTCCTTGAGGGCGCCCTCATCCGCGCCGAAATCGCTGTGCGGATGAGTGCTGAATCCTTCGCAGCCTATCCGGTTAAATGCGCCTCCATACACCTTGAGGGCGCCTTCAAGCCTGTCTGAGGCGCCTCCAGCTCCATCCGAGGCGCCTCCAGCTCTGTTGCATGTGCTACATCTGCCTTGCACCCAAGGCGCATCAAGCTCCATGAGGGTGCCTCGCGTACTGTTCATCCGAGGCACACTTTACTTTTTAGCCCCTGCAAAATATGTTAGTCCACAGAATACCAACATATCCTGTAAAACAAAGTTAGTATATACAACAAAGCATAATAAAATATTTTGACAGTCTCTGGATTGTCCGGTTCTGACTTCGGATCTCCGCCCGAAAATCCTAGGTCGAACCGACGCCTACTATTCCCTCTTCCGGGGAACCCGTCCTCACCTACTCCACTCAGGAGAAGTTACCTTTTGCCAGTTCGGTCTTCCAGACCGACTGAACTTTTGTTCAGCGTCTGATGCTTCTGGTCTTTATACTGGACGTCCGGTCCACGACCCGTCCAGACTTTCATCTGGTTCGCAACACTAGGATTTCAACCTAGAGTTACGACCCCCTAGGATTTTTGCCCGAAGCTCCGACACGTCAAGACTTTCTGCCTAGGGTTATCACCCCCTAGGACCTAGGGTTGCCACCCCCTAGGGTTTTCAACCAGCCTAACACCAGCTAGGACTTTTACCTAAGTACACTTAGGACTTTTCCTGCAAAGCTCATTCAACATATTAGATAACAAAACACCTTAAATTTGAATCCTTTGACATAATCAAAACATAGATTCGATCGTCGCATGCTTCCCACACCAACAATCTCCCCCTTTTTTATTATGGTAACACAGTTCAAAGTTAAGTAAAAGTATGACAACATTATAGGGAACTTTAAGCATAAGAATAAATGTAATGAGGTAAAAACAAACTTATGCTACTAAAATTTATGCTCCAAATATTTCTTATATTCTCACTTACTTCACTTACTTAACTTTGACTTCTTGTCTCTCCCCCTTTGATATTGATCCGGCGGTAAAAATCCGGAACCCCATAAGGAGTCAACGCTGAGGGGAGGTCAAAGGGTCCAGTGGCTCGCCGGAAAAGGGCGAGCCGACCAGACTTAGAAGAAAGGGAAATCTGATAGTAAAAGGCACCCTGGTAGGGACCAGGGGTCCGACGCTCAAATAAAGCAGTGCGTAATGACCGAGCGGAAGGAGGTGCCGCCCAGACGGCGCAAAGAATCAAGGCTGTCCGGACGACGTTCATCGCCCGCCCGGCGGGCCGGGCACCCCAGTCAGATGGTGGGTAAAAGACGGGGACATCTTCTGACAGCCGTCAAGTCGTATGGCTGTGCCATACTTCTAGTCTGACAACGGGTGGTCCTGCCGTCCCATCAAAGAACATGCTCGGACTGTGGCAGCATGGTGTCAGGTAAGCTCTCTGACAAGTGCATACCGTGGTATGGGTTGCTGACACGTACGCACCTCGGTGGGCGTGCATCAGTTCCTTCTCCGTCCTATATAAAGAGGCTATTACTTCGCCAAAGGTACGCATAATACAAATTTGGCAGCCACTTTCTCCACCACTTACCTGACTTGAGCGTCGGAGGACCGTCGCCGGGGCACCCCTCCCGGCTCGGTTTTGTTGCAGGTTCGCCGGAGCACTCGAGGATCCAGCAGAGAGCGCCACATGCTGACTCTTGGTTCGGACAGGATCAAATTGGCGCCGTCTGTGGGAACGCTCCTGCATTCGAACAAGAACAATGGACGAGGCTGGACGACAACACACGGTGGCGCTTTCAACAGAAGAACTCGACGCTCTGGTCGAGATGAGGGCCGCCAAACTCATGGAGCAAAAACAAAAAGCATCCGCCGAGCGGGCAGAGCAACAAGCAACATCTGCGTCTGGTGGCCGAGCGGAAGCACCTCCAGCCACCGTCGTATTCCATCGGGCCTTATTTCGCACCCCTGAAGCCATACCAGCCCGAAGAGATAGAGGATCTTCCTTAGATGAAATGCCAAGGCGGGATGACAGGAAGGGGAAAGCTCCCCGAGCGGACTCCTCCCCCGAGCGGATCAATCGCCAATTTTCGGAGGCTATCTTACGAGACCCTCTGCCCAAGCACTACGTGCCTCCGACGATCGGCGAATACAATGGAACAACAGACCCGGATGATCATCTGGGTAAGTTCGATAATACAGCCACACTCCATTAGTACACAGATGGAGTAAAGTGTAGAGTCTTCCTTACCACCCTCTCGGGATCGGCTCAACGGTGGTTTCGGAGGTTGCCGGACGGATCCATCACGAGCTTCAAGGAATTCCGAACGGCCTTCCTCCACCACTTCGCCAGTAGTCGGCGTTATCAAAAGACAAGTGTCAGCTTATTCGCCATCAAGCAAGAGCCGAGAGAATCGCTTCGAGGTTATATTCAGCGATTCAACCAAGTGGAGATGGATATCCCCACGGCCACATCGGAGACGATGATGAATGCCTTCACGCAAGGCCTTGTGGATGGGGACTTCTTCCGGTCGCTCATCCGAAAGCCGCCCCGAGATTATGATCACATGCTACATCGGGCCAACGAATATATAAATGTGGAAGAAGCGCAAGCCGCTCGGAAAAAGGAAACTCCAGCCGAGCGCGCACCTGTTCATGCCGAGCGGAAACAGCACGCCGCTCAGCAGCCACCCAGAGGACCGAGGGCCGAAGCAATTCGATCCCCTCACGCCAGATCGCACGTACAAGAAGTGGCTGCCGCTCGGCCCAAGCCAAAGAAGAGGTGGACCCCTATGTTCTGCACCTTCCACCAGACGGATACGCACAACACGAGGGATTGCCGAAGTCTTCCCTTTGTGTCCAATCCTGTTCCCAGGAAAGCCGAACGACGGTCGCCTCCCATCGACAGGAGACGTAGGACTCATGAAGCTGACCGGACCTGCACCGAGGGGCGACATCAGCAGACACCCGATCGGCACCGATCTCCGAGGCAGGAGAATCGCCGGGCATCCGTCCACTCGGGAGGAGGAAAATAGGAGCAATACTTCTCGGGGCGAGATCAACGTTATTGCTGGTGGGCTGACCGGAGGAGACTCCAACCGAGCCAGAAAGGCGGGCGTCCGGCAGCTGCAGATCCACGCGGTCGGCTGCAGCCAAGAGCGGGCAAGTGGACCGGAAATCACTTTCGGACCCGGGGACTTAGAAGGAGTAGAAGTGCCCCACGACGACGCGCTGCTCATTAAAGCGGTAATAGCAAATTACACCATTCACCGCATATTTGTTGACACAGGGAGCTCGGTCAACATCATATTCAAGAAAGCGTTCGATCAGCTGCAAATTGATCGAGCCGAGCCGCCGCCATGACGACCCCGCCTACGGGTTTACGGCAACGGTTCACCGGACAAATCCTACCGGCCACCTCGCTAGGAGAAGAGCCACTCAGGAGGAACAATAAACTTTGTGGTGGTCGACTCTCCTCATCCTACAACGTTATTTTGGGACCAGCGCTCGGCGAATTCCGAGCGGTTGTCTCAACCTTCCACCAGAAGATAAAGTTCCCCGTGGAGGACAAAGTAGGAGAAGTGCGGGGAGATCAGCTAGCAGCTCGGCGGTGCTATATAGAGATGATCCGAGCAGAAGCTTGTTCCGCTCGGAAGGCGCCCCGAATTGAGGTACACGCCATAACCGAGAAACCTCCTGCTTTAATTTATGATGAAAAGGAGGAAGTCCAGATCCATCCGACCCGATCGGAGGCCACGACTTTTATCGCCTCTGATCTGGGGAAAGAACAGAAGGAGAAGCTGATTCAATGCCTCCAACGAAATCATGATGTCTTCGCATGGGCGACATGAGTTCCCAGGAATTTCACCAGCCTAGCGCAGCATGAATTGCATGTCCGACCGGACGCCGGCCATGAAGCGAGAAAAGGGACTTCAGCTCAGAGTAATGCCATTATCCGGGAGGAGGTGGAAAAACTACTCAAGGCCGAGCATATAGCTGACTGGCCAACGTAGTCTTGGTCTCCAAGCCGGCGGCAAGTGGAGGGTCTGCATCGACTTTCGAGATTTAAACAAGGCATGCCCCAAGGATTTTTATCCTCTGCCCAGATGGTGGACTCTACGGCCGGCTGCGAATTAATTTGCATGCTTGACGCCTACCAAGGATATCATCAAGTGCCGCTCGCCCGGGAAGATCAAGAAAAAGTAAGCTTCGTAACGGCCGACGGCACATATTGTTACAATGTGATGCCGTTCGGATTGAAGAATGCCGGTGCCACCTATCAACGCTTGATGAACAAGGTGTTCAAGGAGCAGATCGGGCGGAATCTGGAAGTTTATGTGGACGACATTCTTATCAAATCCGTCCGAGCGGCCGATCTTTTCAAGGATATGGAAGAAACCTTCCGAACGCTGCGTAAATATGGAGTCAAGCTAAATCCCCAAAAGTGCCTGTTCGGAGCCAAAGGAGGGCGTTTCTTGGGGTACATAGTGACCGAGCGGGGAATCGAAGCAAATCCCAGCAAGGTTAAAGCACTGCAAGACATGCCGCCCCCAAGAAATACAAGAGAAGTGCAAAGGTTGACCGGTCGGATAACTGCTTTATCCAGATTCATCTCCAGAACCGCCGACCGGAGCCTGCCATTCTTCAGGATCCTGCGCAAGGCCACTAAGTTCCAGTGGGATGAAGAAAGTGACCGAGCATTTGAAGAGTTGAAGACATATCTTAATTCTCTGCCAGTGTTAGCCAAGCCGGTCGGGGGTGAGTCACTTTATATGTATCTGTCGTCAACTGAGCATGCTGTAGGCTCAGCACTTGTGAGGGCGAACGGCGAAGAACAGCCGGTGTATTTTCTAAGCCACATTTTAAAAGATGCTAAATCTCGTTACACTGGGCTCGAGAAGTTGGCCTTTGCTTTGGTTCTAGCCGCTCGGCGCCTGCGACCGTATTTCTTGGCTCACACTATTGTTGTCCGGACGAACAGTCCACTTGGAAGAGTGCTGTTGAATCCAGAAGCGTCCGGACGGCTTATCAAGTGGACGACAGAATTAAGTGAATTTGACATCCAATATCAGCCCCGCTCGGCGATTAAAGCCCAATCCTTGGCTGATTTTGTGACCGAAGTGCAAAGAGGCGGAAGCTATGTGGAGAATATATGGATGGATCCTCCACTCGGCTCGAAGTGGATCGGAATATTACTACTCTCACCTCAGAAGAAAAGATGCACCTATCCGTCGGCTAGATTACAAAGCTACTAACAATGAAGCAGTATGAGGCCCTCATAGCCGGATTGCAGGCATGTGGGAGCCGGTCGGGTGACACTCTATTCGATTCACAGTTGACCGCTTTCCGGCACCTTTGAAATCAACTGTGTTCGGCTCAAACTCTACGCTGAGGCCTTTGAAAAACTCAAAGCTACTTTCCGAGAGGTGCTTATTCAGAAGATCCCCCGAACGGAGAACCAGGCTGCCGATGAGTTAGCCAAACTAGCGAGCTCAATAACGCCGGTCGCCATTCAGCAACCAATTGAAAAAACGCTGCTGGTGGCGCATGTCGACCGAATGCAAGGCCTCGCATTTCCAAGTGACTGGAGGACACCTATTATAGAATTCCTCCGTTCGGGCACCACACCATCCGATGAATATGCAGCCCGGCTCCTCAGAAGAAGAGCCGGTCGGTTCACACTCATCGGAGATCAGCTTTACAAGAAAGCTTTCTCGCGCCCTTTGCTGAAATGTGTAAGCTCGGAGGACTCAGCTTACATCCTCCAGGAAGTACATCAAGGATCATGCGGGGGTCATCCGGGCGGACGCTCATTGGCCAAGAAGATCCTCTTGGCCGGATACTTTTGGCCAACTTTACAAACAGATGCCGCTCGGACAGTATCTACATGCCTTTCGTGCCAGAAATATCACAACTTCTCCCACCGACCGGCAGAGGAGATGAAGGCATCAACCATCTCATGTCCGTTCGATCAATGGGGAATGGATATTGTGGGTCCATTTCCGATGGCGACCGGGCAGAGAAAATTTTTACTAGTGGCGGTAGACTATTTCTCCAAGTGGGTGGAGGCCGGCAAAGATCACTGAACAAATGGTTAAAAATTCATCGACAACACATCATTTGGCGGTTCGGCATCCCTCGCCAGTTCACATGGAAGATGTTAGAGGATTGGTACAAAAGCTACGGATTGAGCAACATTTCACGTCCGTGGCCTATCCTCGAGCAACAAGTCAAGTCGCCAACCGAAATTCTGCGCGCTCGGCTCGACCATTTGGGAGGGAGTTGGCCGGATGAAGTGCCGAGCGTCTTGTGGGCCATCCGAACGACGCCAAAAGAAGGGACGGGAGTCACACCGTTCCATTTGGTATATGGCGGTGAGGCTGTCATACCGGTCGAAGTCGGCGTTGAGTCAGCCCGGATCCAGAGCTATGATGATGACAACGCCGAACGAAGAAACATGGAGCTGGACTTGGTAGAAGAGGAGAGGGCAAAGGCGTCCGTTCGGCTGATGGCATACCGTCAGCGGATGAAGCAAAACTACAACCGGCGCGTAATTCCCAGATCGTTCCAAGTCGGCGATCTTGTCTGGAAGAAAGTCAAGCCGGTCGGCGACGTCGGCAAGCTTGAAGCTCCATGGGCAGGCCCTTTCAAAATCATCGAAAAGCTCCGCTCGGGCGCGTATTATCTGGAGGACGAGGACGGACGGCAGCTAGATAGGCCGTGGAGCGCGAACCACCTCCAGCCTTACCGGGCGGGGTGAAAGGTGTATCACTGTAAATCACCCTGTGTATTTCATTTTTCGACTAAATACTTGAAATGCAGAGATGAAAAGTCAAAAGAGCGAATATAAGGCATTATCATCGTAAACCGAAGGCCCCCGAGCCGATCGGCCGGGAGGTTTATATCCGAGCCGGGAGCTAGAAATCGAAGACCCCGAGCTGTTCGGCCGGGCTGCATACTAGTGTGGCAGGAAGGAAACCAAAGCTCTGCGCTCTTCAGGATGATAGAGGGAGGTTATTGCTTGAAGCGAAGGCCTGATCCGGTCGGCCGGGTATATGGTTTTCCGAGCCAAGCGCTCGACAACGAAGGCCCCGAGCCGCTCGGCCGGAGGTATACGGATCAAATTGGCGCCAAGCGCTCTAAAAACGGAAGCCCCGTACCATTCGGAAGGGGGTATATTATCCGAGCCAAGATACTCGACGAAGTGGACCCTGAGCCGTTCGGCCAGGGGGTAATTATCCAAGCTAGACTTGAAAGGAAGGCCAAGGTCGCTCGACCGTAGAGCCGCGCCGACCGGCTATAAAAACCGAGCGGAAAACCGACGAGCACCGTCGTTAAAAATCGAGAGCCGCGCCGATCGGCTATAAATATCCGCGCCATCGAGCTCCGACGATAAATATCGAGAGCCGCGCCGACCGGCTATAAAAACCGAGCGGAAAACCGACGAGCACCGTCGTTAAAAATCGAGAGCCGCGCCGATCGGCTATAAATATCCGCGCCGTCTAGCCCAGACGTTAAACCGTAGAGCCGCGCCGACCGGCTATAAAAACCGAGCGGAAAACCGACGAGCACCGTCGTTAAAAATCGAGAGCCGCGCCGATCGGCTATAAATATCCGCGCCGTCTAGCCCAGACGTTAAACCGTAGAGCCGCGCCGACCGGCTATAAAAACCGAGCGGAAAACCGACGAGCACCGTCGTTAAAAATCGAGAGTCGCGCCGATCGGCTATAAATATCCGCGCCGTCTAGCCCAGACGTTAAACCGTAGAGCCGCGCCGACCGGCTATAAAAACCGAGCGGAAAACCGACGAGCACCGTCGTTAAAAATCGAGAGCCGCGCCGATCGGCTATAAATATCCGCGCCGTCTAGCCCAGACGTTAAACCGTAGAGCCGCGCCGACCGGCTATAAAAACCGAGCGGAAAACCGACGAGCACCGTCGTTAAAAATCGAGAGCCGCGCCGATCGGCTATAAATATCCGCGCCGTCTAGCCCAGACGTTAAACCGCAGAGCCGCGCCGACCGGCTATAAAAACCGAGCGGAAAACCGACGAGCACCGTCGTTAAAAATCGAGAGCCGCGCCGATCGGCTATAAATATCCGCGCCGTCTAGCCCAGACGTTAAACCATAGAGCCGCGCCGACCGGCTATAAAAACCGAGCGGAAAACCGATGAGCACCGTCGTTAAAAATCGAGAGCCGCGCCGATCGGCTATAAATATCCGCGCCGTCTAGCCCAGACGTTAAACCGTAGAGCCGCGCCGACCGGCTATAAAAACCGAGCGGAAAACCGACGAGCCCCGTCGTTAAAAATCGAGAGCCGCGCCGATCGGCTATAAATATCCGCGCCGTCGAGCTCCGACGATAAATATCGAGAGACGAGCCGGCGTCTATAAATAATCCGAGCGGACGAACCGACGAGCCCCGTCGTTAAAAATCGAGAGCCGCGCCGACCGGCTATAAATATCCGCGCCGTCGAGCTCCGACGATAAATATCGAGAGACGAGCCGGCGTCTATAAATAATCCGAGCGGACGAACCGACGAGCCCCGTCGTTAAAAATCGAGAGCCGCGCCGACCGGCTATAAATATCCGAGCCGTCGAGCTCCGACGATAAATATCGAGAGACACTTAAAGTTGGGACGAGGGAAAAATTTCTTGCTAAAATAGAAAGGAGCAGAAGATTATCTAATATGCAAGCCAAAAAAGTCATTACATAGATAAGCGGGGCCGAACGGCGGGAATTCAAAAAAGTTTACAGAAACGCTCCTCACACATCGAAATCAAAAAGAGCGTCGGGGATGGCGTCCATCCTCGTCGGGGATAGTCAGCTCGGCAGACAGGTGACCTTTGGTCTTCAGATAGCCCACCGCCGCCTTGATGGCCTCCTCGAACGTGAGGGATATCTTGTCGGTAAACTTCTCTCCGAAGCCTTCCGAGCGGAGGAACGCCTTCCTCACTTCGTCCGAGCGGGCCGACTCCCCCTCTTGATACTCCTTGAGCGCGGCATGGGCAGCGTCGCTAGCAGCTTGGAGATCCTTCAAGTCTCCATCGAATCTTTGGAGATCAGCCGAGCGGCTCTCTTTTTCGGTGGCCAGCAGAGCATCCAGGTCCTTGATGCGTTGCTCCAACCCCCGGATCTCCACCTTCATGTGGTCCATATCGTTGATGGCTTGTTGCTTCCGAGTGGTCGCCGTCTGGATCTCCTTGTCTCGCTGCTTAATCATTGTTTCAAGCCGAACGACCTTGCTCGCCAGATCAGAGGCTCGTTTCCGTTCGGCTTCTAGCGATTTCTTGGCCTTCTCCAGAGCGGCCGTTGACTGCCTGGCGTCCCCCGCTATTTTTTGTTTCTTCAGTTCCTCCTCCAGCTCGGCCAACCGATCGCTAATGGCGATCTGCTCCACCCAGTTCTGCTAGCAAACACGAACAGGGTAAAAACTTCAAATAAGAGAGAGAAGAGGGGGAAGGGCTATACCCCGGTGGCTGATTGAAGGTTGCTATCGCCGAGCTGCCCGGGAGTCAACTTAGCTATCCGACTCCGAGCATCTATCCAAGCTTGTGCGAGAGGGCCCGTCAGGGTGATCATCTGCTCAGGAAACACCGGCCGATCGGCGGCAGCCATGTACGCCTCTGAAGGGAGGCGCAGAACGGTTTTAAGTAAATTCTGGCCGCTCGGCCCGCTCTGAGATGGCCCGCCAGCAGAAGAGGTGGGTAGCTCGCCTAAACGCCGGAGACGTCGTCGAGTCCTCGAAGGGCTGGACGGCGGCACTTCCAAGCTGGCCCTCGGAGAATCCTGAGGGGTCGGGGTACTCTCGAGAGAAACTGTTCCGGACAGCACCAGCGCATCTGCACCCCGCTCAGGTTGTGGCTCATCAAGTGTAGAGGCAGGTGCGGATTCCGGTCGCCGGCGTTTCCGAGCGCGCAGCGGCACATCATCGGCCGAACGGCCCTCCACTTCAGCTTCACTCGCAGGTTCTATATTGCCCGTGGCCTCATCAGGAGGGGCAGGGGCGTCCGGGGCTTCTGGGACCGTTGGCGTCCCCTCACCTTCTTCGCCGGCCGGATCAGCCGGAGCAATGCCCCGTTCGGCGGCCTCCTGGCTCGTCACCGCCTCAATCCGAGCGGCCTTCAGTTTGAGCTTCTCGGTGGCTCTGGCCCGCCACATGACCTCAGCTACAGAAGCAGAGAATAAATCAGTTAGAACAAAATAAAGGGGAAGATAGGGAAGCTTACTCATGCTACAAGGCAGATCGGCTGGTGTAGAAGACAAGCCGAATATATGCATTACTCCTGGGAGAAGCATCTTGTCAATGTGGTAGCGCTGACCGACTAGCTGTTCGGCTGCATGGAGATAGTCTGCGTCACCTCTAAACTTGCCGAGCTCCGGTTGCGCAGGCATAGTCGTCTGCCACTTGGTGCGGAAAGTGGGCCGCTCGGGAAAGCGTATATAGAAAAAATGCTCCTTCCAGTGTTTGTTGGAGCTCGGCATATTATCGAAAAGGACGAAGTCTATCCTAGATTGGAAAACAAAGGTGCCCCACTCGGCTTGCTTGGGATAGTAGAAGTAGTGGAAGATTTTTGGGGTTAAGGGAATGCCGTTCAGTTTAAACAAAACTACCACTCCGCTCAGCAACCTAATAGAATTAGGAACTACTTGGCCGAGCGGAATGCGGAAATAGTTGCAAACTTCTAAGAAAAACTTGTGAGGAGGAAAACGTAGTCTGGCCAGGAATTGATCCCGGAAGAAGACAACAGTGCCGGGCGGAGGATCGTTAGGCCGATCGGAAGACGTGGCTAACACTATTTCGTGGTCGGTCGGTAGGTCATATGCTCGAGTGAGGCGCATGGCGTCTTCCTCGTCGAACCGACTTTCCATGTTCGAGTACCAAAGACCCGGAGCACCGCCGGTTGACTGCGAGGTACTGGTCATGATCGAAAGGCCAGAATGCGGGATAGAAGAGGATGGTTCAAGCAATGGAAGAAAACCGGCTGAAAAGGATGATTAACAGAAAGAAGAATGCGTCTGAAGCGAATAAAAGGCTCTTACAGGTGAGGAAGATGACCGGAAGAAGCCGTGTGATCGTCGGAAAGTCTGAGAACAAAGTCGCCGGCGAGAGGGGGAATGACAGGAGTCTGGAAACGAAGAAGACGAAATGCGGCGGAAACAAAGTCAAGGGTCTTATATCTCCGCCCGGAAACGATCTCCACCGTCCGATCCAGGTCGTCGATATCGAGGTTGTCATCGGATCGTCCGTTTCAAACGGCGGCTATCCCATCGGAAGTGACGTAACCGCCATACTCTGACAAATGCACGGTCGCCACGTGTCAGTCGGTTACTAGCCGCATTTAATGAGCTCCCCTTACCGTGCGCAGAGCATGTGATGGGTAGTGTGGGAGAACAACGGACATCGATTCCCAGAAAATACAAGGCATGGACAAAGTATCGCCGGACAGACAGATATCGCCGCACGGATGAGCATCTTTATGCCTGGCCGAGCGGCCTAAGGCAATGATCATTGTTCGACAGATCGGCAGTCTAGTCAGTCGGACTTTGCCTCCTTCGACTAGACTCGAGAGGAAGGCAAGTGATCCGGCGGTAAAAATCCGGAACCCCATAAGGAGTCAACGCTGAGGGGAGGTCAAAGGGTCCAGTGGCTCGCCGGAAAAGGGCGAGCCGACCGGACTCAGAAGAAAGGGAAATCTGATAGTAAAAGGCACCCTGGTAGGGACCAGGGGTCCGACGCTCAAATAAAGCAGTGCGTAATGACCGAGCGGAAGGAGGTGCCGCCCGGACGACGCAAAGAATCAAGGCCGTCCGGACGACGTTCATCGCCCGCCCGGCGGGCCGGGCACCCCAGTCAGATGGTGGGTAAAAGACGGGGACATCTTCTGACAGCCGTCAAGTCGTATGGCTGTGCCATACTTCTAGTCTGACAACGGGTGGTCCTGCCGTCCCATCAAAGAACATGCTCGGACTGTGGCAGCATGGTGTCAGGTAAGCTCTCTGACAAGTGCATACCGTGGTATGGGTTGCTGACACGTACGCACCTCGGTGGGCGTGCATCAGTTCCTTCTCCGTCCTATATAAAGAGGCTATTACTTCGCCAAAGGTACGCATAATACAAATTTGGCAGCCACTTTCTCCACCACTTACCTGACTTGAGCGTCGGAGGACCGTCGCCGGGGCACCCCTCCCGGCTCGGTTTTGTTGCAGGTTCGCCGGAGCACTCGAGGATCCAGCAGAGAGCGCCACGTGCCCAGCGTCCGCTGACTCTTGGTTCGGACAGGATCAGATATAAATCAAAAAAAAATTTGTAGAGAGAATAAAAAATATTCTATGTAATTCTGAGCTCCCCCTGAAGGGTAGCATTTAGCTAAAATGGCTTTGAAAATAATTATTTTTGAGAAAACTTAGTTATGTACTAAGCAATTTGATAACAAGTGCTTAAAAATTGCTAAGTACTTAGCAAGTCAAATGCTTAGCAATTTGAATTCAAGGCTAAGTCAAAAATAATTAAATTTTTTTTAAGCCAAGTAAAAAAATAATTAATTTTTAAGCCAAGTAGGAAAAGTCAAAAAATAATTAATATTTTTTTATTTTTTTAAATACCAAATGTTCAGTAAAAAATGATTGTTAAATAATTTTTAAAATATTTTTAAAATGATTTTAAAATAATTTTAAAAATATTTTTAAAGTTATTTTAAAATAATTTTTAAAAGGATTTTTAAAGTGATTTTAAAATAATTTTTAAAAGGATTTTTAAAAGAATTTTAAAGTTTTTTTTAAAATAATTTTTAAAAGATTTTTAAATAATTTTAAAAATATTTTTAAATAATTTTTAAAAGGATTTTAAATAATCTTAAAATAATTTTTAAATATTTTTAAAATGGTTTTAAAAATATTTTTAAAGTTTTTTTAAAATAATTTTTAAATGGATTTTTAAAGTGATTTTTAAATAATTTTTTAAAAATTTTAAAAAGATTTTAAAAGTTATTTTAAAATAATTTTTAAAGTTATTTTTAAATAATTTTTAAAAGGATGCTTAAAGGATTTTTATTTTTAAATAATTTTTAAAAGGATTTTTAAATAATTTTTAAAAGGATTTTAAAAATATTATTAAAGTTATTTTTAAATAATTTTTAGAAGGATTTTTAAAGTGGTTTTTAAATAACTTTTAAAAGGATTTTTAAAGGTTTTAAAAGTGATTTTAAAATAACTTTTAAAAGGATTTTTAAAGGATTTTTAAAGTGATTTTTAAATAATTTTTAAAAGATTTTTAAAGTTTTTTTAAAATAATTTGTAAAAAAATTTAAAAGGATTTTTAAAGTTATTTTAAAATAATTTTTAAAAGGATTTGTTAAAAAATTTTAAAGTTATTTTTAAATAATTTTAAATGGATTTTTAAAGCTATTTTAAAATAATTTTTAAAAGGATTTTTTAAGTTGTCCTAGATCTATCTCACCCGATTCTAAGTTATCAATAAGGTAATTTTATGTATTTTTGTGAGATGATTATCTTTAATTAAGATTATGTCTAAGAATTAATTTACATTTGAGTTAAACTTAGATTTTCCAATTAGTTAATTAAATACACATTTCAAAGATTGACTCCCAGACTGTGGCGAGGCACTAGGCCTTCTTGGGTATGAGATCATCCACCATTTCTAGACAGAGCCTTTCAAAGAAATTATATATTTAATTTCCTTTTTGAACCCCTTAGGTTTAACTAAACAAGTGTAAATTACGCATAGGTTCTTAATCTACCCTAGTCTAAGCATGTATAATAAAGAGCAGAAATGACAAGTATCAAACAGTTCTATCTATTGATAAAAATAATCTTTCTATTGGCTCCCCCTGGATCATAGCCTCGATATGGTCTATCATGCATTTCATGTGTTGGGTCAATCATTGATCATGGTTGACCCTACTGGAGATCGAGGATTTGCAGTCTCAGGGGATTTCCTCATATCATACTATTAGTAGTTTTAGTGTCTGTTACTACTAGTTGGTTGAGAGTCAGATGTTAGCTAGAGCCCTAGAGCCAATCATTTGATGATTATATTTTGGACTTGTTGTATCATATTCTATATAAATAAAAGCATTTGGTTTTTGGTTATTATACTTACTTGTATTGGTGCCAAATAAACTAAGTATAATAACGTCCTTGAGTAGAAGGTTCTCACCTATATCAATCGGTTAGTTGAACCGATAGTGAGATGATATAGGGAACACTACTCTTAATCATTCCTAGTTGAGTATTAACATTCAGGGACAATGTTAATGCAATAAGACTAGTATGTAGGTCAACTCGATGACTTGATCTCACAAGTCATGGATATAGAGATATCAAGTTGACACATGGGTATGCATTGGAGAATGTATACTGAATGACCCGCCATGAGAAAGTATCATGGATCGTTATATGAGTGTCATATACTTTCTCATGTGGCTATTAATATGACTACTAGTCCTTAGACCTGAAGTCACCATGGTTCCCTACATAAGGAGTTATGTACTTTAGTTTCGTCAAACGTCACCCGTAACTGGGTGGACTATAAAGGCGATTACTGGGTATGTAACAAATTATGTGGAGGGATGTGAGTGATGTAGATGGGATCTATCCCTCCTATATGACGGGAGAGACATCGGTATTCTTGATAGAGTGAGACCACGAAGTGCATAGTCATGCCCAAATGAGTCAATATGAGATATTGAGCTCATTTGATTGAGTGAGTCTACTTGGAGTTCAAGATTTAGATTGATTAGAGGATGACACGGTCTATGCCTCACATTGATCAATCTAGATGTCTAGGATAGAAGAACACTTGTCATATATTGTGAGGAGTCACAATTAGTAGTCACAAGGTGATGTTGGATCTCAACATTCTTGTAACTTTGGTAGTAATGATGTATTGCTAGATACCGCTCATTATTTATGTTTCTAAATGAGTTTAGGGGCATTGCCAACGTTACAAGAACCTATTGGGTCACACACAAAGAACAAGTGGATGGAGATTAGGTTCATATGATGAACCAAGAGGATTAGATTCATTTGATGAATCAAATTGGATTAAGAGTAATCCTAATTAGACTAATTGAGTTGGACTCAAGTTGATTCATGTGTTCAATGAGTCTAATTTAGATTATGACTCATTGAATCAATTTAATTAAATGAATTAGATTCATTATATTAAATTGGCTTGAATTCAATGGTTGGATTAGATCAATCATGAGAGAGATTAAGTCAAGTTTGACTTGACTTGAGAGGAAGATGAAGAGTCAAGTTTGACTTGACTTTATGCCACCTCATTGGTGAGTTGGCATTAAGTGGACCAATGATGATGCTCCACATCATCATGGTTACTTAAGTGAAGTGCCACCTCATGGGAGTTACCAAGAGTTGTGACTCTTGGTATCCCATGGAGGTTACAAACCACTTAATTAGATGAAAAGAGTTTCATTTTGCAAGAGTAACTCTCATTCAAGTGATCTTCCTCCTCCTAAGCTCTCTTCTTGCTCCTTCTCTTCTCTTGGTCGTGGGTTTCAAGCAAGGGAGAATAAAGGAGAGTGAATCTAATCCAAGAAGAAAGGTTAGTGAAAGTCACATAGAGATTTTAGAGGAGTGTGTTCTCTTCTTTTCCTTTCTTCTTCTTCCAATCCTACCCGAGAGCCCTAGAGAGTGCTAGCACACTTGTGGTGCTCTCTTCTCCATCCTTGTGTGTTAGAGAACACATCTTGTTCGTGTGGATACTTCTAGAGGATTGTCTACGTTGACAATCACGAGATCCGGCGTACCTTGGATGAGCGGGATTCGCAAAGGGCACGCATCGAAGGTATAAAATATTTTTTCTTTGTAGATCTACTGTAGATCATAGTTTGAAACTCGTACTCGTATTTTCGAAAGTTTTCTTCGCACGGATCCAATGGCTAGGGGGTTTCGGGGTTTCCGCGACGCGAAAAAGCGGTTTTCGCGGCCCGAAAAACCCAACATCAGAGTCACATACCTGTCTCTATTATTATTAGTTGGATAGTGGATGGTATCTGTATGCATATGTTGACTCAGTTTGTAT